>NW_017731606.1:941263-949353 GCF_001890085.2 Hipposideros armiger | reverse complement strand
TTATAATAATTATAAAAAATAATATAATTTTATTCAATAATGTAATCAAATAAAAAACACTGCAATTTGTCATCGGCCGGTGTTCTTGTTGGCGATCACAGGAGGACACTGCAGGATCGCAGGGAGCAGGTAAGGGACTTCTCTGGGACACTGCAGTGTAATCCCGAGTGTGGCTCGGGGTTACTGCTTCTGGCAGTGAAAATTAACTCCGAGCCATACTCGGGATTACCGCCAAGGTGGTTAAGAGTGAACACTCTATCCACTGAGCCATCTGGGCGGCTGCTCAGTTCAAGGTGCTGAGTTCAGTCTTAGTTGTGGGTGGGCGTAGCTCACCACTGAACAGGCGATCTTGTTGTTATACCAGCTGAGCCATTCTGCCACCTGTTGGCAGCTCAGTGATAGCTCAGCTCGGGTGCAGCATCACTGGCCCATGTGGGAATTGAACCGGCAGCCCTGTTGCTCAGAGCTCACGCTCTTAAACCAACTCTTAACCAACTGAGCCGCTTGGCCAGCCCCATAACTGATTTTTTAATCTAATCTGAGATTTTCTATTAACCAACAAGTTTAAGCTGTTTATATATCTTGTGATTGTTGATATATTTCTACCATCTTAATTTGTATTTTCTATTTACTGTGCTTCATTGATTTTTTTTCTAACCATCTCTCTCACCCCCCACATTGGTTTGGAAGTTATATATACATTTTAATTCCAATCTTTATTGTGCCCCTTAAATTTTTAACATATTACATGACTTCAATCAAGATCTCTATTCTTTCCCAGAATAAAACCTAAAATAATGATAATTCCCCCAAATCTTAAATTATACCAATTTTGGTACAATTTCACCTTGCTTTTGTAATTCCAAATTATTCATTTTGATTGTTTTATACAGTGAATGCTTGTTTAGATTTACCCATATATTTATAAATGTCTTTGATCACCATTCTTTTTTTGCATCCTTTCTTTTGATCTCAATTTTATTTTTTCCCTAAGTACATCCTTTATTTGTTCTTTTGACAAGGGGTCTGTGAGAGGTAAACTCTCTCAGTTGTTGCCTCAAAATATCTTTACCTAGCCCTCAAGCTTGCATGAGAGTTTAGCTGGTTATATCATCTCTAGGTTAACAGTTTTTTCTCTCACCTCTTTGAAGAATTTATTGTCTTCTGGTATTATTATTGCTATTGAGAATTGTTATTCCTTTGTAAATAATCTGTCTTCTCTCTGGTTACTTTTAAGATCTTCACTTTGTCTTTGCTGTTTTGCAGTTTCTCTTTGATGTGTTTTTATTTCTCCTACTTGGAATTCACTGTACTTTCTGAATCCAGTGATTCATGTCTTTCTTTAGATTCCCAGATTCTGAAAATTCCTTTGAATATTTTCTCTCTCCCATTCTCTCCTTATGGACCAACCTCCTAATAAATGTATTTGGAACTTTCTCATTCTATACTCCATATTCCATATATTATAACATTTCTTTCATATTTTTAATCAGTCTATCCCTCTGAACTGCCTTTTGGGTAACTTCTCCAAATCTATCTTTGGTTAACTAACTTTTTCCTCAACTGTGTCCAGTTTGATTTAAATGTTGTACCAATCAACTAGGTTATGCTACCATAATAAACAACCCCAAAGTGTTCATGGCTTATAACAACAAAGATTTATTTTTTGCTTATGTTACATGTCCATCTGCCTCTGAGTTGGCAGCAGGCTGTTCTCTACATTTCCTCGCTTGTGATTCAGACTAATGGAACCTCTACTATTCTAGAGCTGTGATGATTGTCATGTCGGGTGAAAAAACAGGGTAAATCACATAGTAGTTTCTTAAAGGTCTCGCCTCAAATTTGAAACATATCCTTTAGGTGACATTTTATTCACCAAGTCACATGGCCTTGCCTAAGTTCAAGGGAATAGAGAAGTGTGCCGAGGAGGAGGAGATCAGAAATAATGAGGAATAGCCTCAACTGTAGTAACTACCACACCTAATCTACTTATTTAATTTCTATGACTCTATTGCTCATTTCTAGGAGTTCTTTTTTATTGTTTTTTGATAATTGTATTATTTTGTTATCATGTTTTTGATTCCTAATTTCATGCCTCTAATAATTTTAACCATTTCTTTTTTTAAATGATCAGATTGTTTTATTATTTGTGGTCCTTTGGATATAATCCTGTTGTGTTTGATGTGTCTGATGATTCTTGCTCATGATAGATTAATTTCTTGTGTATTTTATAATTCTATACTCTGAATTCATCTTTAGAGGAAACCTGTGGGTCCTGGGTGGAGGGTGTGTCTCTCCAGAGTGGCTTTATGTTTGTTTCTGACAGTGTTCCTAGAGTCCCTATTGTGATCTTTTCAGAGTCTCTGCATATTGCATCATCACTTCTGTCATGGCATGTACTTTGGGGGCATGCATTTTTCCTATGAGGAAGGAAAATAATTTTTTTTTTCCTATTAGAGCCCGGATGGAACAGACAAACTTCCTTGATTTGCTTCTCTGCTGTTTGCTGATTGTCTTTTCCTTGTCCAAGTTCTGTTTAAAAATGCAGTTCTTGGAAAAGCCTTAACTTTCTATGGGAGTCTCAGAGTCAACTCTCTGCCATGGGTGTCTGAGGCCTCATCTCAGATTATGTGTGAGTGCAAAAGCCCAGCGCCCAGATAAATGAGGCTGACTCTTGTCCCAAGGAGGATGCAGGGTCAGCTTGGTTTCAGTTCTCTTTTCTTTTCTTGTATCTGAGTACTTCAATTTCTTTTCTTGTAGATTCAGCTGTTCTTTTGGACTAATGTTTGCTGTATTTTATCCAGCAGAAAGTATTTGTAGTCAAAGGGTTTTCAAATTTTCCAGTCAGCCAAAATAGCAGAAACAGAAAATATTCTTTAAATGTGAAGAGTTTATACAAATTAATAAAATACCAGTCTTACCAGTGGACAAAAGATATAATTAGAGAATTTATGAAAGTGGAAATACAAATGTCCAGTGAACATTTGAAAAGGTCAAAAAATACAAATTAAACAATGAGATTAGATACAATTTTGACCCATCAAAGTGAAAGACATTTTATAAAAGAATGGACAAGAAAGTCAATGGCACAATGAATTGAGCATTATAACCTGTTAAATGCAAATATCAATGAGTTATTTGAAAATAATTTGCTTTAAGTGCTTTATGTCTTTCCCCTGACCTAGTATTTACTTCTAGAAATCTATCTTAAGGAAGTAATCCAAAATACAGACAATCAGTATGTTTCATATTTAGAAAAAAAATAGGTGTGTTTTTTTTTCTTTTGAGTGTGTATCACATTTCTTGAAATCAGAGATACTGAGATATTTTTATTTCACTGTAGTCTTCAGAGTATCAGGCAAAGACAAAGATTGCCAGAAGTTATGTACAATAAATGCTTAAAAACAAGCACTATTAGGGAATAGTCATAGAGTTTCTGATGGACACATTTATTGGGTGGGTGATGGCCCCTCTGCACCAGCCCAAGCTGAGATATAGCTTGGAAAAACTCGAGTGGGAACAAATGTCTAAAAACCACTGATTCACCACTCAAGACTCAGCTACCATCTCCTTTCTTATGGTAAGCACTTTTTCCACCCCCTCCAGACTGAATGTGGGACTCTGCTGTGCTCCTTATGGAAGTCTACTTGCTTCTGTCACAGCACTGGCTATACTGCCCTGCCCTCCCCACAGGTTGGGAGCTCCTTTGGGTCAGGGACTCTATGCCCCTTACCTCTGTATTCCAGTATCATGTGGGGCACACCAACGGGGCTCAAATAAACATCTGTCGAATGAAGGAGTGAGACTCATTAACTGCTCATTCCATAAATCTTGGCTAAGGTTGTTCATAGGGGACATTGCACCTTGCAGGACAATAATGAGAGAGCCCACATATTAGGATTTCTATGATGGCAACTTCCTCACTGACAGAGAGCAGTTTGTCAGAGTTCCAGATGCATGTGGGTCAGAAAACTTGCTGCCAAGATCCAAAGCAGACAGTCTGGAACATGTGTACACTGCTTTCAGACTCTGGGAAGCATCATTGATATTCCCCAGGAAACTTGTGAAACCTCCTGTTTATAAAGGTTTCTCCATCTGTTATAATTTCTGTACTTTTCCTCCTCCTGCTTTTGGTAACACGGATGTTTGCATTCCACAGGGATTCCTGTTGCTAAAAGGTCTGTTTTCTCCTGCTAACACCACCCACCCTCATCAGCGAGAGCCTAAACCCTGGCAGTTCCTAAGGAGAGGTAATGGTGTAGGCACAGTCCTCCTGCTGGGCTGCTGCAAGAGCCTCCTAACTCATTTCTCCATACCTCAACGGCTACACTGCCCTCATGCATTACCCACTCTGAAGTCAGACAAATCTTCTAAAAATACCATCTGACCATGTCAGGGGATGCAAACTCACTATTGACACCTCATTGCCTCAAGGACAGAGGCCTGGCTGTGGCCCTGGCCTACCAAATCTCACCTTCAACCTGTCATCAACACACCCCAACACTGCAACCACCATTTTGTATTCTTCCTATCCTAACACCACACCTCTGTAAGTACTGTTTTCTCCACCTGGGGTGTATTTCCCCCTTATGCCTGGAAAACTCCTATTTTTACTTTAAAACACTAGATGCCATCCCTCTGCAAAACTTGCCTTGACTCCCTCAAGCAGAATCGGGCGGCCCCTCCTTAGTGCGCCTATAACAATTTCTATAGGGTCTTTTTTAAAGAGTCTTTCTTTAAATCATTTGTCTTGCCCACAAATCTACTACTTATCTCAGCACTATCGCCTTTAGCCAGGCTCTCATTGCACCCCAGCTGCCCAGACTTCGTCTTTCACCTTGACTGTTGAATAGTAGCTTTGTGAGGTTTCCTGTCTCTGGCTTTGCCCTAGTAATGTACCTTCTAAACTCCATATATGATCATGTCATTTTCTTGACTAAAATCTTTGGTTGGATCCCTAATGCTTTCCAGAATAAAGTCCAAATTC
Source organism: Hipposideros armiger (assembly GCF_001890085.2). Classification (NCBI taxonomy): domain Eukaryota; kingdom Metazoa; phylum Chordata; class Mammalia; order Chiroptera; family Hipposideridae; genus Hipposideros; species Hipposideros armiger. Next base: position 944,366 of record NW_017731606.1, on the reverse strand, counting down.
CTTAACATGTGCTGCCTAAAAGGGGCCCCAAAGCACAAAGGGTCTGGGGTTTGTCATTTCACAAAGCGGAGTGAGCTCTTGCAGCCTGCGGGCTTTGTGTCAGTGGTCAGCTGCTCTGGTTAATTGTGTCAGGAGTCAGGAGTCGCTTTGGGACCATTCATGTTCTCTGGTTCCAGGCCCCCAGGCTCACTGGAGTATTTGCTGTGAGGCCCCTGTGGGCAGCACTGGGCAGGGGCAGTGAACCTTGCTCAACCTGAAACGGGTCCTGGGGCTGCCCTGATATGAGATGTGATCAAAATATATGGTGAACATTTAAATAAAAAGAAATTATTACAGTAAAAGACACATTGCCATTAATTCCCCTCAAAATACTCCCCCTCACTTCAAATACACTTATCCCATCATTCTTGCCACTTTCTGAAACAATTCTAGAAGTCTTCTTTCATGAGTGTCTTTAAGTTGCGCTATTGTGGCTGCCCTGATGTCCTAAATCATTTTGACTTTGGGGAAGAGCCAGAAGTCACACAATGCCAGATCCAGTGAATAAGGTAGATGAGGACATACTGTAATATTTTATTTGACATAAATTGCTGTATACCAGAAGCAATGTGTGACGTGGAGCTCTAAACCATAGCTCACACCCAACTGACTGCACCAAACAAGTTGAAACTTGTCATACACTGTTACTAAGGTTTGATGCGCTGCTTCCCATATTGAAGATCCTTGCCTTTCCATTGGATGGCACTGGGCAGCAGTGTTCACCATAGTTTTTCATCACACTGGAAAGGCTCTATGTCACACATCACTTCTGGTATATGGCAATTTCTGTCAAATAAAAACATTATAGTGGTCCTCATCCACCTTATTCACCAGATCTGGCACTGTGCGACTTCTGGCTCTCCCCCAAAGTCAAAATGATAATGAAAGGTAAACATTTTAAATCAATTCAGGACACTGAAGCAGCCACACAGCACAACTAAAGACACTCACAAAAGACGACTTCTAGAACTGCTTTAGAAAGTAGCAAGAACAATGGGATACGTGTGTTCGAAGTGAGGGGGAGTATTTTGAGGTGGATTAATGGCAATGTATCTTTTACTGTAATAAATTTTTTTAACTGAAACATTCACTGTATGTTTTGATCACACTTCATAGGTGTGAACCCATTCTAGAGCCACCAGGGACCCACATTACAGGGCCAAGATGAGGGCAGGACCCTAGTTCCTTACCAGAGGCTCCGCAGCTGCGGCTTGAATTCTGATTTGCAAGTTTTTTAAATTCCATGAGCTCCGCATGGTCTTTCTCATATGTCCTCTTCAGGTTCTCCACATACTGCATCATCACCTCTGTTGCTTTCGACATGCGCTTTTCCTGCAGGGAAGGAGAGCATGAGCACATGAGCATCTGGAAGAAAGGCTTGGCACTTGTTTGCTCTGAGCAAGGCTCTGGGCTGGGAGCATCAAAAGGATACAGGAACCAATCAGATGTGACCGTGCCCTCTAAGAGTTTGCTGACCAGTCACGTAAGCTGAGAAGGGGTCTCAGGCACTTGCATGTAGAGAACAAGAACAAGCACAGTTGCAAAGCCTTGGGAGGTGGCAGGCGGGAACGTCATCTCTGCTTGCAGGGAACGGGTCAGGAAGGCTTCCTGGAGTTGGAGTGAAGTGGCTGTAGGGAGTGGGCAGCATCTGGGCATTTATGAGATGTGGGCAGGAGGAACAAAGAACATTCAGGCCAGGGAACGCCAAGAGGGTCCAGAGGCAGGAAACCACAGGGCTTGTATCTAGGTGAGGACTTAGCATCCAAACAAGAATCATTTGAAGAGCAAAAGAGGAAACTATTAAGAATTATGCTGGTTTTTCACAGAAATAGAAAATATAATCCTAAAATTTATATGGAACCATAAAAAAACCCCAAATAGCCACAGCAATCCTGAGAAATAAGAACAAAGTCGGGGTTATCATGCTACCAGACATCAAAACATACTACAAGTCTACAGTAAGCAAAACAGTATGGTACTGTCATAAAAACAGGCACACAGATCAATGAAACAGAATAGAGATCCCAGAAATAAATCCATGTATATACAGACAGTTAGTCTATGACAATGGAAGAATTTACATTGGGGTAAAGATAGTTTATTTAATAAATGGTGCTGGGAAAATTGGACTGACACATGCAAAAAAATGAAACTGGACCACTTCCTTACGCCATATACAAGAACAAATTCAAAATGGATTAAAGACCTAAACGTAAGACCTGAAACAATAAAACTCCTAGAAGAAAATATAGGGACTAAATTTGCAGACATTACCCTGAGCAATATTTTTACTGATACATCCCTGCAGGCAAGGGAAGTAAAAGAAAAAAATGAACATATGGGACTACATCACAACAAACTTAAAAGTTTTTTCACAACAAAGGAAACCATCAATAAAACATAAAGGAAGCCTACTGAATGGGAGAAGATATTTGTCAACGATATATCTGATAAGAAGTTAATATCCAAAATTTATAAAACACTCATGCAGCTCAACACCAAAAAAACCAAACAACCCAATTAAAAAATGGGCAGAGGAGATGAAGAGACATTTTTCTAAAGAGAATATACAGATGGCCAACAGGCATATGAAAAAATGTTCAACCTCACTAATCGTTAGGGAAATGCAAATAAAAACCACAATTAGATACCACTTTACCCTGGTCAGAATGGCTATCATCAATAAATCAACAAAAAACAAGGGCTGGCGAGGTTGTGGGGAAAAGGGACCCCTGGTGCACTGTTGGTGGGACTGCAGACTGGTGCAGCCACTATGGAAATCAGTATTGAGGTATCTCAAAAAGCTGGAAATGGAACTACCTTATGACCCAGCAAATTCACTCTTAGGTATTTATCCAGAAAAACACAAGACACTAATTCAAAAAAATATATGCACCCCTATGTTCATTGCAGTGCTATTTACAATAGCCAAGACTTGAGGGCCGGCCGAATGGCTCAGTTGGTTAAGAGCTCGCTCAAGAGTTTGAGCTCTGAGCAACAGCGGTTCGAGGCCAGCCCGAGCTGAGCAGCCGCTAAGCTGCCAATAGGTAGCAGGATGGCTCAG
>NW_017731606.1:932914-940738 GCF_001890085.2 Hipposideros armiger | reverse complement strand
CTGTACATCTGAAGCTGCCATTGAATAATATTATATGTCAACTATAACTTAATACATATATAGTCATGGGATGTGGAGTATAGTGTGGGAATGGAGTCAATGGAATTGTAACAGATATGTATGATATCGGGGGTGGGGAGGCAGTGGATGGGGGAAGGGGAGGTTGTCACTTTGTGAAGGGTGAAAAGGATAACTATTGCATTGTTTTGTACACCTGAAACTCATAATAATAAAATTAATTAATTAATTAATTAATAAAAAAGAATTATGCTGGGAGAATAGGCATTCTATCTACCAGGACTGTTTAGAAAACCAGGAAAATACAGGTCATCCTACTTATGTAGGAGTCAGCAAGCAGTTGGGTTTGTTCACAAGAAGGAAAGGTACTTAGGGCTCGGTTGTGAGGGACCCTGAATGCTAGATTAAGGAATTTAGACTCTTTCTGAAAAGGAAAGCCATGGAATGTCTTAAAGGAAGGGAGTGACATCATTAGGCCACCAGTGGAAATTAAACTGATGGGAGTAAGACTGGTGGCAGTAAGAGCAACAAGGAGAGAGAGGACGAATGCTTGAACAAGCCTGGTAGAACTAGAGAGAAGGTGAGGATTGAGACTCCGAAGCTAGGGGTGGGGAAGCCACTGGAGAAAAGTGAAGACTGGAGAGAGCAACACGTGGCCTGGAAACATGTTTTGGAGGGCTGCACAGAAAGAGGAAGATTTTTCTCTGCTTATACTCCTTGGGTCCTTCAGAGAGCCTAGCCTAGGACCTAGTTAGCCACAGAGGGACATGATCAGTGACCATGTCCTGGAAAAGTTCCTCGTAGCCATGAGCTGAGACCAGCCACTTCCTTTGAATTCTCCCTTTGTGGCTACTCCCAGCTGGAGTGACTTCCTGGGTGCTGCTGCTGAGTCAAGTGCCCTTTCCCCAGAAGAAAATGGGGGTGGGACAACCAGTGGCTTGTCCTTCTTTTATTTTATGAGAATTGCTTGGGGCTGTGCCCCAGGGACACCCTGCTGATGAAGCCAATGCCAAAGGACTTGGGTCCACAGTAATAGCAGCAGTGATAACAGCACCCGGATGCTTTACAAGTATGACAGCAACCCTACATGGCAGACACTACCATCACCCACATTTTACGGTTGGAGAAGCTGGAGCAGAGAGAGCTCAGTAACTGGCCCGAGGCCGCACAGTGAAAGCCGATGGAGCCCGGAATTGACCTCAGGCCACCTCATCCCCAGACGCCCAGGGTCAGGGCAGTGTTCTGTGTGCTTCAGGACTTCAAAGTGGCTGAGAGGGAGCCAGACCTAGGCCGGCACCCCAGTCTGCCACTACTGGTGCTATTACCTTTCTGAGACTTCGTGTCTTCATCAGGGGATAGGGATATTTACTTTACAGGGTTGCTAGGAGGATTCAGTGAAATAAAGCAGTTTTTCATGAAGCATGTTTTGCCAAATACTAGTTCCATGGGAGTTGAATAGGTATTTTGTAGAAATAAATAAAAAGGGGAGGGTGGTTCTTCAATCCAATACATTTGGGAAATACAGAGGTAAACCCAAAGAAGCTTCTTCACTGTAAGACTTCTCAAAGGCTTGATTATGCCATTATGCATTAGGAATTCCAAGAAAGGAAGGGAGTGTGTAGTAGTTCCTACTTATGTGTCCACAGAAAGCTTTTCCAAGGAGCCCTCAAGGGTTTAGTGGTCCACCAAAAATACTCTGGAAAACCCACAACAATGTGCAGAGGAAGCCATCAGTACGTGGTATCTGTACTTGTCGCTGCTACATCACTGCTCTAGTCACTGTGGGTGCAGCAGAGCCAGTCAGCAGGGCTTGGAGCTGGCAAGGGCAAGGCTCACCTGGCGGACGGCCCCCACCATCTCAGCTCGGCTGGAGAGGCGGGCAGCCAGGCGGTGCAGGACCGCGATGTCCTCCAGCAGCTTCTGATAGGTCTCCCGGTGCTCACCGTGGTTCCAGAGTGAAGCTGAGGACTGAGGAGTGAGAAGGAACATCACTTGGGGGCCTCACATACCAAGACATGACTTGGGTTCTCACAGGATAAGACCCGGTCCCCATCCTGCCCGAGAGGAGTGACCTCTGCAGAGTCTGGGCTATTGCTTCTTCTGGGGATTGGAAAAGCCCAATCTGGACACACTCTACCTGGCTGGCCTGAAAGAACGGGGTCACATCCGGGTCTTTGGTTGCCAAGGAGCTCTCTTTGCCATCCCAGGTCACGCAGCCTTGTCTTGAGAAGCTCCCACGGGCTCAGAGACACAGCCCTGAGGTAACCAGGCCTTCAGCCTTGGCTCTCCCCTGCACTCTGAGGAAGACTGCCTGACTCAGGGCCTTGGCCTGATTTCTCATTTCAGGAGACTCTACTTGGTGACTGAGAAAAACAGTATACCCGGCACAGCCCTTGGTGAAAGTCCCTCCTCCAAGGATTCCACAGGCAGGCTCCACAATTACCGTAATGGAAGCTTTGAAGTTCTCCAGTTCCTTCTCAGTGTTCTCCTCTGTCAGGTTGCGTTCCCTTTCAGCCTGGTTAATTCTAGACTCCAGCGTGTAGCTGTCATTTCTAAAGGCCAAGGACAGTTGTACAAACACGTTCTGTTGGGAACAAGAGTATGGGAGAGGTGCTAGGAGGAGTACTGCAGGGAAGAAGGCTGCAGGTGTGTTTCTTGCATGAGCATTTTCTACATCAGCCTGGAACCAGTCACCAAAGCAGCCATGTACACGTGAAACTCTCCCTTCACAGTCAACTGCACAAAAGGTAGTGAAATAGTAACCGGAGGTCCATGCTAGATCCTTCCAGGGACCAGAAGACTAAATGCATTTTACTGAGAAATAATAAGAGAATAACACTTTGCTTCCCCCTTAACTTCAAGAAAATAACATCCTGTATTTGGGTTTAGATAAACTAGGGCCAGCATAGCTGACTGTGTAAGCAGTTTGGATTCATGCAAGGACTTATTGCACGTGAGGTTTGGAGGTTTCACGTGAAACCACTATAAAGAAAATTTGAGATGTAAATCTTGTTGACTTAAAGCAAAGTTCAACCAGCATCTTGCCCGAATATTCCAAATCCTTTATTGAAAGCGGCTCTCAAAAGCTGCCGGGAGATTCAATAAGGCTAGGTATGATTCTAGCAGGAGAAGCTTTCTGGAAGAAATATTCCATGCTGAAAATACAGCCTGCATGAACGAACTTTGAAAGGTGGTGCTGAGCTGACATGGAATTCCTGGAACAGTAGGAAGCTACTGGGGAGGAGAAATAGACAGATGGACTCTACGCAGGAAGGAAGCAATGGCCTTCATTTTTACAGGCTTCGTTGGCCTGCCTGAATCAAGTGGTAGCAGATTTACACTATTGGGGTGAGCTAACTCTGCCTGAGCTTCTGAAGTTTGTGTACCAAGGCCCACAGTGGGCAGGCATCTCCAGACAGAGAACTGAAGTCCCATCAATGATGTTGATGATGTCAAAATTGAAAGCTGCTCCTTATTGAACATCTACTATATGCCAGCACTGCTATGAGTTTTATGCTCCCTAGCTCATTTAATCCCACAACAACCCTCTTGATAGGAACTGTTGTATCCATATATGGATATATCCACATACAAAGAGACAAACCCAGAGTGGTCATTAACTTGTTCAAGGTGGCACAGACAGTAGCAGAGCCAGGATTCAGCCGTGGACGGTCTGATACCAAAGCCTGTGCTATTTTCACTGTGCTGAGTACTGATTGTGTCAGTATGCATCTCAGGACAGAAGCTGGCCATTAAACAAACCCCCCACAGGCCATCTTTACCAATGTCCATGGATGGAAATTCTCTGTCCCACCCAAGCCTCAGTCCAGTTAAGTTTATCAATAATGCTCAATGTTTAGTTCTCTATACCCAGGTTATCCCCTTAACGAAAGTGTAAATAAAACCCAGTCAAGCCCAGGCTTCATAATTTCATAAAACACTGGATTTACTTACCTCAACTTCCTTCTCAGTGAGTGGAGGGGCACTGCGAAAAAGAAAAGACATGCAAATGAACTTCATCCAACCTATGAAATGAACCAAGAGGTGACTGAACAACCAGCAGACCATGTGTTTCCAGCAATGGAGTAAGCAGAGTTGATGAGATAGAAAAGATTCAGGGTACACTTTGTGTGAGCTGTAATCCATGAGAGATTCTACTAGATATTGACTCCTACAGAAGAAGTGTGGTGGAAAATATTAGATCCTAGGGTCAGTTTTCCACTAGTGCCTCTACTATCCTTGACTGTGGACAAGTTATTTTAATCTCTCTGTTTGCTCATCTGTAAAATGGGAATAATAATATTTATCTTACAGGAGTCTTATAAGGAATATATGTATGTACATAAGTATGTATGAATATATATGTGTGTACATGTATTCACGTATCTATGATACCCAAACGTTTATGTATAAATGTATATGTGTGTGTATACATGTGTATATACATATGACATCCATACTTAGTAAGCATTCAGGAGATGTTAGCTATTATGACTCACTCACAGGCTTGTTTTGAGGACTTTTTATAATAAGAAAATGCATGTGCTACATACTCTGTAAACTGTACACATCTGAGCAAACATCATCATTTTTTCAGGGCTACCCAGGCCTTCCTGCAAAGCCTGACCTTCTTCCTGTCTCTGAGGGTTGTGACGAAGGTGCATGTGGGCCAGAATATAAAAGGTAGGAAAGCGTGGCCAGAGCTGTCTTTCACAGTGAGAACCACTTATGATAGCTGGAATCAGAGATCCGGCACAAAAGTCCCAGCAAGCACAGAGGTGTCATTCTGAGGGGTTCCTCGTCATGTGTGGTTCCCACAGCAAGCAGTTCTTTTATCTGCATGCTCATTCTGTGCTGCTCCTGCTGGGGCTCTTGCTGGTAACTAAAGCGAGCTAGCCCCGTTCTGAAACCTGGACAATGTAAATAATGCATGGGCCCTTTCCTGTGCTGGGGTGGGAGGACTGGGAGGAGTCCTACCAGCGTCACAGGACTTGGCAACAAAGTGTGCCATTGATAAGACTCTCAGGAAACACAGCTTCCTCCCTTTGACAGGTGTGGAGGGACCCCAAGAGCAGAGGTAGGGGTCAGCTATCTCTGCAAGGGGCTGGTTCTCACCCTAACAAGGGACTGTGAGAGCCTTCCTGTCAGGATGAGGCAACAAGACCCCGTGGCGAGCAAGTCAGCAGAGTGCAGAGTGCACACATGGAATAAACAACTGCAAGGATGTCTGATGTTTACAGTTCTTGTTACCACCCCACCCATCAGGCCCTTTCCTTTGTGGGCCAGCCAGCGTAATCTTAACTCTCACAGAGAGCATGAGCATATTGCTTAAATGATTTATCAAAACTCATTAAACTTGCTTTTGGCTCCTGGTTTTATTAGGATATTACGTGAAATATACACATTTTCATCACTCTTGAACCAAACTTATTTTTTTATTTTGATGACTCATTTTTCTGCTTTTTTGCTATAGAACACACTTTAAAAAAACAAATGTACAAAGCCCTGAGGACTCAGAGAGGTGTGATTTAGGTGAAGACGGCCAAAGAGCTGTGCCTTGTAAACTGGCATAGGCAGCTAGTGGGCAGGACCATGGGCTTCCAAAAAGAAGGCCTAGCAGGGATGTACAAGTGGACCACTCTGGATGGCATCGCCTGCCTCAGCATTCATACTCCCTTATGAGGCCTTGGAATAAAATCAAGGCCTTCTGTGAACCAGCCCTGCTAGCCTCTCCTCTTCCTACTGTCCAGCCACATTGGCCATTCTGTTCTTCCAACACTTACCTCAACGTGGCCCTAGGGACTTTGCATTTACTGTTCTTTCCTTTTTTTCCACATTCTTTTGTCACAGCTTTATTAAAATATAATTAACATACTATAAAATTTACCCTTTTAAATTTACAGTTTGGTAGTTTTTAATATATTCACAGAACTGTACAACCATCACTACAGTCAATTTTAGAACTTTTTCACCATCCCAAAATGGGTTCACCATACTCGTTAACAGTCACTCTCTATCTCCCCCAAATCCCCACCCCCAGCCAACCCCTAACCAACTTTCTGTCTCTAGATTTCCCTATTCTGGATATTTCATATAAATGGAATCATACAACATGTGGTCTTTTGTGACTGGCTTCTTTCACTTAGAATGTTTTCAAAGTTTATCCACATAGTAGCATATATCAGTACTTTATTTTTATGGCTGAATAATATTCCATTGTATAAGTTTATCACCTTTTATTTATTCATTTATCAGTTGATGGACATTTGGGTTGTTCTCACTTTTTGGCTATTATGAAAATGTTCTTATTCTACATTCATGTACAAGTTTTTGTGTGGACATATATTTTCATTTCTCTTTGTTATATATCTTGGAGTGGAATTGCTGGGCCATATGGTAACTTGACATTTAACTTTTTTGAAGAACTGTTGGACTGTTCAAGTGGCTGCACCATTTTACTGAGGATTCCAAGTTCTCCACATCCTCACCAACACTTGTTATTGTTCATTCTTTTTATTATAACCATTCTAGTGGATGGTTATTTAATGAAATGGAATAAACTATCATTTTGATTTGCATTTTCCTAATGACTAATGGTGAACATCTTTTCATATATTTGTAGATTAAATGCCCGTTTATTGCCCCTGTTGGTGTTTGACCCTGGGATACTATCCAATGACACCTCCCCTTTGCACTCTTGTTAACCAACCACCAACCATGTCCTTAATTTAGGTTCTAGCCCTAGTTTTTCCACTGAACCCATTCTGCTTGCTGACTCTATGAGTTCCTTTCTCATATGGTCCAACTTCAATTCACATAGTTCACAAACAATATGAAACAAACTCCTTCTGCATATTAAAACTCAAGTATAATCTTCCCATATTTCTGCTGGGGGAAGAAACCTTGGAGCTCTGGCTTCCTTCTGTTTGTCCATCTACCCCAAACCCCAAACCTGAGCCAGAGAGTTCTCAGCCCAACCAAGGGCCCAATTTGGAAACAGCCTCTACTGAGGCCAGAAGCAGGGAGGCTGGTTTGGTGGTAGGAGCAGGGAGGTTGGGGACAGGCAATGTGGCTACAGACGCGATGCCCGAGAGCCACTGGCCTCAGTGCTTCAGAAGCTGGTCTTACTCATTGACCGTGCAAAGCCCAGACAGGCCTCATGGGTGGTAGCTAGCTGCTGTTAATTTACTCAAGGAAGACAGAACTGCTCAGTCTCCCTCTCCCGTGGAAGCTGGGGAAATTTATTAGCTGGAGATGTGCCCTAAGAATACTAATTATCTTCAACTTTACAGGGGAAAAAATCCAATCACACTCTTGCCTAGCCTTGTTCCTTGCAGACTGAAGAGCACCGGTGATTGTGTTGGTGCTTCTGACAGGCCCCTGGCATAGCTGGAGAGGCATCAGGTCTGGAATCAGTCCCCCCCTGAATTTAGTTCCTAACTCCATCCTTGCCAGCATGCTGCTTTGCATCTCTGTTCCCTCACTGAAGAGAAACAAAATAAAATCTTCCTTTTCTGCCTCACTGGGTTGTCATGAACACCAAGAGACTCTGTAACCTGCAGTGCACTTGGGGTACTTCTCCTTTGGTTTCCTATCTCTGACACCCCTTCTCTGCCTTCCACGCATGTGAACTGGCCCAACTAACGCCCTCCTCCAGCTGTGAAGGCAGCCTGTGTCTGACTTGTTTCTAGCACTTTTCTTTCTTTTTTTTTTCCAAAGATTTTTATTGGGGAACTGGGGGATAGGAACAGCTCTGGGGAATTGGGGGAAGGGGAACAGAAAAGTTGCTGTCCTTTTTGTTCTTCA
>NW_017731606.1:928811-932569 GCF_001890085.2 Hipposideros armiger | reverse complement strand
TGACTGCATTTTAGGTGATTACAATGTGGAGTTTGAACACATCACACCCACTGGGAAAAACTTGTTTTCCTTTCTTATTTACCCCCAAATCAGGGAGCGCTGTTATGTCTGATAGCTCCTCCTAATGGCCTTTGTTCTCCAATAGTTCAGTGTCCAGGTTGCTGGACGTGCAGGCACCCACCCAATCCCTATTGCTTAGTGATGCCCTATCATCTCTCCTTCATACTCCAAGCTGTTCACTTTTCAACAGTCCAGGGCCTGTCGTGTGCTGTTCCAGGTTCCTGCTCACACACCATCTCATTTAGCCAGTGCAGCACCCTACCAGTGGCAGAGCGCTTATGATCCCTGTTGTGTAGGTGAGGAGGCTGAGGCTCGGGAAGTGAAGTCACTTTCTCCCCACATGTGGAAGAGCCTGGTAGGTTTTCCCAGCAATCCTTCTTCATGTGGTTCCAAATGTTCTACATCCCCGTCTACACAGATATCAGACCTAGCATCTCTCAGTTACAGGTAAATGGTAGATCTGGGAATAAAATCACGTCTCCGGGTCCAAAGCCCACCACCCTCTGCTGCCATGAGCCTCTGGTGAACCCCACCTGCTCTTCAAGTTGGAACCATCTCACCTGGCCCTTTATTAATCTCTTTGTTTTGCATGCATTGCCCTGTCTGGACCATTGGACTCTGACCCTCCTGGGGTCAAAAATCAAGGCTGGTGCCCTGTCTAGAATCTAACACCGAGGCACCTAATAATACAGATCTCCTACAACTCACACCCTGATTTTACCTTCCAGGGAGAGACTTGTGAACCCGCAGTTTGCGTAGCAGCACGTCAGAAATATTGGGCATGACGTCCAGTCCACTCTTCAGCTCTTCTTCCTCAACAGCTGGGGCGAGTTCAGAAGGGAGCCCTAAAAGAAAAAGAAAAAAAAAAGTGCTTAACTTATAGAATGTCTGTCTGAAATCACAGTATACTGTTGGCAATTTGCTTCAGAGGATAAGAAAGAGCTTTAACATTTAGAAGAAACTAATTATATGCCAGGGACTTTCTAATTGCTCTTTTATCCTCACAATGACTCAATAAGCTAAATTTAATCATCTTATTTTATAGATGGGTAAACCAAGACGCAGCAAAGTTAAGAACTTGCTTATGGTCACGGAACTAGTAAACGGCACAGAAAAACTTCAAACCAATTCTATCTGCTCCAAATTCTAGTTCTTCCCATTGTGCCAAGCTGGGTCTCATGTCTGGGGCCAGAGGTTGGTTTCTGGCAAGCTGGTTGTCTATTTGGCTAGAATGTTTACAAAGGTCCCCTTTTTTTGGTAGGCTTCTCAAGAGGCCTATTGCCCAATTATTCTTCCTCAAATGAGTTCAACAGTTCCATCATCTGTGGCCTGCTTAGAAGTCAACATCTGGTTCCATAGCCCCATAGACAGGAATGAAACAGGGTTTGCTTTACCAGGGTAAAGCAAAGATCATTAGGCCTTTTACAGATCTCAGAAGTAGATGCCTCCTAGTCAATAGCCTTTTGTTATCTCCTAAAACTATCTGGGGTCTGTGCTCTGAAGGCAGAAAGAACAAACCAAATATTCTCCTTTCTGTAAATCTTTCTCCAGCTTTTGTACTGCTCATGAAGATTTCCTTCTCCAGGCTCTAGTCCTGTTTTCCCAGTTGCTCATTAGGAACCTACTGTGGCCCATGGCCTCTAGATAGCATCCCCTGCACCCATTCTGGTTGTTGCTGTCCTGGAGGCCCAGACGTGCTCTTAACAAGTTCTTAGCTCTGGAGGACATGGGCACATGTCCCTGCCCTTGGCATTTGTTATTCATGCAGCACAAACTTGCTGTGCCCTACTGTGGCTCACACTACATTTAAGATTAAAAGCCTCCAATCTCTTTTACTTGAGCGAAGTCAGACATCTTCATCCCATACCATGGTTACTTTCCATTTGCATGCAGGGCTTTATAGTTATTCATGTTTTACCCTCTCTCATGGGTTTTGATGCAGCAGATTTCCAACCTGCTCAATCATTTTCCAGAATTGGAGGCCAGGCCAGAGATCAGGACCACATGCATAGATGTAGTAGCCATCCAAATGGAGCTATGACTGGGAGTCATGTGAACTAGAAGCCTCACCAAGGGAGATCATACAGAGAAAAGGGGAGGTATAATTGGCTCAAAGTAAAGAATGCTTAAATACTTAGAGCTTTCCAGTAATAGAATGGTGTACATCAGTTTCCTAATACTCAGAGCATCCCAGCAAAATCTGGAGGGCCATCTGTCAGAGACAGGGTAGTCAGCAGTCCTTCTCTGAATATGAGATTGGACTATATATATTGTCTTAGCTACCTGTCAACTCTTGGGTTCTGTCCTGGCATTTATTGCTCTCTGACATTTCCATATGACAGATGGTAAATCCCGTGGTGCTTCTGGCCTCACTCTACCTTTATATATCCCAAATACCCAGCAGAGAGGTAATTAAGCAGTGGGCTCCTGAGAAGCTATGTGATTGATTAAATTATACAAAGTCTAATATCAAGTGAAAGCCATGCCAGGGTTTTTTTCCCAGAAAAGTGCCCTAGGTTGAGCACTAACACCGCCCCCCCCCCAAAGTAAGTCGTTAGGGCTTCTAGCCCTGCTAAAATGGCTGCCTGAAGAGTGATCATAGAGCTTATGGATCCCAGAGCCAGCCACCCCTTTTTTGAAGTCAACTAAATGAACGTCACATCAATAACAATGACAAAATTTAAAACCAACCAAAAAATATACCAGCAACTCTCACAGATAGGAAAAGGCAATAATCTATAAAAATAACAGCCAGAAAAAGACAAAACTTACTAAGAATAGATGTAGAGCTCCCACCCTTGATAACCCTTTCTTCTTCCCTCAAAGACTCAGTACTGAGAGAAAGATGTGAGAGAAAAAATTTTGACAAAGATTACAATACCACAGAATGGGATGGGAAGTGGACTCAGGGGTTGAGTGAGCAGCCTGCAGAGGAGATTCAGGATGCTTCTCTAGAACAGAAGAATCTCCCTTCCACCATAATAATACTCCAAAAAGAGAAAAACAGCCTACATCGCTATTTGTTTTTCTTGATGAGGAGGAGAGAAGATGAAAGACAGAATGAATGCACAGTAGCCTACCAGAGCTGATTGCATAGAGCAACGTGGAAGAATTTACCAGACAGGAAGACAAAGAGAGAATAAATAAAACAAGCTCCTCTGAGTGAGTGACAGGAGATGCCCGGAAAGCCCCTGTTGAAGCTGCCCCCCACCCGCTTCTGAGAAATAGCATAGTGGCCAAACTCGGTGGATTCCGTCTTCCTTTATCTGACAGGGGAGTAAGAGTGGCTGCTGAGAATAGCTGGGTCAAGTCTGGAAAATAAATACCTGGGTAGGTTGTCTCGATAACTCTACCCTGAATTGGTGAAACAATCCATAACCCGCTAGTCCTCACCCAAGGGAATAAGATAAGCCCGCACTCTGGTATAATAACTTAAGTGTTAGACTATGAACAAAGTTCGAAAAAGAACAGAAACCAATCCCACAAACACCACTGCCAACAGCTCCATCTGAACTTCCCCTTTTCCCACCAAGCTAGTAACAAAGCAGACACAAAACACCCTCAAGTAAGTGCTGCAGGGAGGACAGAGATCTCAGACAAGGTAGAAAGGAGTCAGTGAAAACTGACCTTCACATATCTAGGTAAAGAGAAAATCCAAGTAGACATGCCCATATAAAAAGAAATAAAATAAAAATAAA
>NW_017731606.1:872585-927146 GCF_001890085.2 Hipposideros armiger | reverse complement strand
TCAATACTTCAAATTTGAAACATGTAATGTAAAAAAAGTACCTCAATGACTCCAAACCCTTAATGCATTTCATAATATATATTTTAAACCTTAAAAAGCTAATCTCTTTTTTCTGGAGAAAGCAATTACCAAAATTTGGCAAGTCCTACAGTGTCACTTCATTTTAATTGAAGTTCAATTAAGTTGTAATACATTTTATTTCAAAAAGTATACCTAGCAATCTAGCATAATTTCTCTCCTTCCTCTCTCCCTCCTGTGTTTGTGAGGAAGGGGACATTTGGTGTAAGCTATTTTTACTTTCTATTTTTCACTACTAATTGAATTTTAAAAGAATAAATAGAAGCTATTTTTAACAAAAGCAGTATAATTATTTTAAAAATAGCTGTCTGTACTAGCTCATTCCAATGAAAGCATTTGTTTCTGGCAATCTCAGGGACTTGGAAAAGTCACTTTTGGGGATTCTGGTTAAAGGTGCTCTGAGCCCTAGGATGTTTCCAAAAAGGGCAAAGCTACTGGTTAGGAATAAACTTTCTTCAGATGGATCTTCTCAGGGAGGCCTTTTCATTGTCTGAGACTGAGGGCTCTGAGCCCAGACTGGGGTGTCTGGAAGGTCTGCTTATTCACTGCATGTCTCTGCCTTAGCTCACACCTCTCTCAACATCCAGGGCTAGAAACCCACCCACTTCCTAGACATTGCCACCTGGATCAAGATAATAAAAGCCATTTTCAACTGCTACCATTTACTGAATGTCAACTATACATTAGACACACTTTCTCTTTCGTTCCTTACAACAGCCTTGCAAAGTATTGCTAAGCTCATTTTCTGGGGAAACTGCAAGCTAGGAAACTGAGGCTCTGCTAATTAGATTCCCCAGGGTCCCAGCTAGTTAGCGTAGAGCCAGAATGCAAAACTGGGTCTGTCAGATTGTGGCATCCAAGCTGCTCCCCACGGGCATGCCACATGTCCAAACCGAAACTCACTGCCTTCATTCTCAAGTGAGCTGCTACTTTGCTCCCAGTCCTGATTAACGGCGCCATCATCTCAGCCACGCAGACAGACACCTGGCAGCCTTCCTGGTCTCCCCCTCCACTCCACCCCTTCACCACGTCCTGCCAAACTGACCTCCAAATAGCTCTCAAACCTGTCCTCCCCATATCCCCACCTGTCCATCTCAGCCTACAGTCTCATCATCTCTCACCAGGTTATTTCCTGACCCTCTTACCTGGTCTCCCTGCCTCCAGCCTCTCCTGGTTCAGGCCAGCTTTCATAATCTGTCCAGAATTATTCTCAAACTCAGTTTGACCCTAATGCTTCCTTACCTACAGGCTCTGTGGCTTTCCAAGAGGTCCTGAATGAAGTTCAAATGCATCAATTGCCCCTCAAAGCTGTCACTCTCCCTGATCCTCACCCACAAGGTGGACTCTTGCTGCCCATCTCCCTGGGGCACATGGCCCATACTTGATTAAATGGAGTCCTTCTGTTCCCGGAACATGCTACTCACTGGAAGATGCCTGCATGCCTTTGCTCATGCTGTTTCCTCTGCTTTGGATACCCTTCTCTTCCTCTTCTCAAAGCTGCTCCTCCTAGAAACCTGTTGTGACTGACTCACCACTCCTGAGCAGACTGTTTCTTCCTCCATGTTGTTGCCTAGAGCAACACCTCTCTATCCAATGTTAATAGGAACAAGGTGGATCTTAGAAGTAAAATTATTAGATAAATGAATTTGACTCCTATAAATACCAAATTTTGACACGGAAAGTTAATCATTGTAGGAGTTCAATAAATGCACCTTCCCTCCATTTTCTCTCATTTTTAGGATCTGTGCGGTTAAGAGCTCTAGCTTCAACCACTCACCACATAGAATAAGACAAGTTTCTTATTCTCTAGGTGCCTCCATTTACTCATCTATAAAATGGGGATGATGATAATAGTACCTACTTCACTGAGCCGATACAATGTTTTTATGTGATACTGGTCTTTATTCTAGCAGGAACCTAGCATATATTTTAATTCCTATCATCAAGGTTGTGGAACTCTTATCTTGCCAGCGAAGTAGGATGTTGTACTCTGTGCTGCACAGTATATAGGACAGTGCTAGAGATGTGGAGAGCAACCACGTGGGTTTGGTTGATATCTGCAGAGCTGTGACCTCCTTTTCCTCATCAAAGAGCCTCATTTCCTTCGTGTCCAGGACAAAAGGCTTTGGGAGCACTCCCCGGGAGCTGGGAAGGCTGGCCCTTTAACAGGCTGTAAGTACAACAGTGCATATGATCTCATGGGGGAAACTCGTGTCTCTTATGATGATTGTTTGCTGTTCCTTAGGGAGAGGGGGAAGATCCTTATCAGAACATTCTGGAGTCTTAAGAACCTTGGCCACCCTTCAGTTTCTGAGGACTGGGGAGCTCTTTTCCCTGCTGCATATGGTCTCTCCAGCAATCCAACCAGTGCTCTTCACAGGGACCACTTGCAAGATGTTTAGGTCTCAATCATTTGGAGGTCTGACTGTGGGCCAGTTTCTGGACTGCATGCTGGGGGTGCAGAGATGAAAAAGGCTCAGGCCCTGGCCACCCCGGAGAGGGCCTTGTCCCGGCTGTCATTATCAGTTCCCTGGGAATCTCAAAAGCCTATCTTGTCCCTCTGTCTGCACTCCTGAACCCCTCTCCCAGCTCAATCCACTGTCCACAAGCAGCCAGAGGAATATGTGACATGCAAATCCAGTTCAGCATCTTCAACGGTTTCATTCATTCTATGCTTAGGATGAGCACTAGAAACCTTAGTAGGACCTGTAAGGCTTGTGTGGTTAGCCCTGCTGACCTCCCCAGCATTGTGGGATCTTCAGCCATTCATTCTTCCTCCTCCTTAGGCTCAGCACATGCTGTTCCCTCTACCTGGCATGTTCTTCTTCTCTGCCTAATAAACTTCCATTCAGTCTTTAGCTATCTGCTCAAGTGTCACTTTTCTAGGGAAGGCTTTTCCAGCACCTCCAGATCCTTCTCCCTTATATAAGCTATCATAATATGAAATGGAATATTTAAGTGTCTCTCTAAGTAATCTCTGTTCACCTAGATAATAAGAACTCTTCTTATTCCAGGTCCACAAGGGTTTATTGCTATATATGGAAAATTATTAATTAATATATTAAATTATATACTATAAATTATTCTTTCAATAGATATCCAAGGCAATGTAATAAAATTCAACATGAAACTTGGATGACAAGAATACTTTCTTAAAATTAAAAAAATGAAAGCATAAAATATAAGAAATATATAAAACATAAAATATTAATATACTTTATTTTTACATATTTTTATATTTTATTTAAAATTTTATATTTTATTATATTTTATATTTTATTATATCTTTATTTTATAATATAAAATATGAAGTCAAAATAATTAAAAATTAAAATAGTGCATTCATTTAATAATCAGACACAACATGATCCTTGAAAGAGAAACACAAGAACAAATCCATTAAAAACAAGACAAGCAAGTTCTTATCACCAATATCATATTAGAGAATGTTGCAAAATAATAAAACATATATAGATACACAAGAGAAATACATGCACACACACACACAACTAAGACAAATAGTGAATTTGATAAAAATAACAGATAGTTAGATTGTGAATTTGAAAAAGAAAGGCATTCTGCAAAGTTGTCAAGAGTCTTTGGACTTAGACACATCTGAGTTCCAATCCTGACTTCATCAATTAATAACCATTTGAACTTAACCTCCCCAAGTCTCAATTTCCTCATCTGTAAAATGAGTATAATAAGGCCTATCTCCCAGGGTTCTTGTGAGCATCACATGAAATATTGTCAAATGTTTAGCACAGTAAGTGATCACTCTGGTTATAGTAATCATGCTAGTTAATTACCATAGTAATCACTGTACCATGTTAATATTATACAAGAAACATGTATAATACCAAGCAGCATTCATCTATGCCACTATTTATCAGCTAGAAAAATCTAATGAAAAATGTCTTCTTCATAAATAAGCAAAAATATAAATCATATAGAATGTGCCCCAATAAGAGATATGGGAGACCTATACAAAGAACCTTAAATATTTTAGAGGAAAAAGAAAGGAATACCCAAATTGACACAGGGACAAACCATGTGTCTGAATGAGAACTAAATGTTTGCAAATTAAATAATTTAAAAATCTACAAGTTACAACAAACAAAACTAGGACTGTTCTTCTGCATCCAATGCATAGCTTTAGAGCAATTGCAATTAAATTGTATAAAATAGTATAAATTTCACTTAGAGAAGTAGGTAGATACGAGGCCAACTGGAAAGGACCTGGAATCCTTGAATCTTAGGTTCGAGTTAAGATCCTTCTAAGGTCATCTAGTCCAAGAGGGAGTGAGACCCACAGAGGTGGTGGGACATATTTAAAGGCCCCATTAATTGGTGTCTGGACTGACACGTGAACTCAAACCCCCCGACTCCTTGACCAGTTGTTTTTCCTTTTAATTAACATTAAATCTTTGCATCTAGAACACAATAAATGTTCTGAAAAAGAAGAACAATGAGGGAAATGTAACCCTACTACACACTAGAACGTACAAGGCAGCAGTAATTAAAATGGCGCAGTTCTGATCAGAATGAAGCAGATTCAAAGGCCCAGAATTAATCTTTGAAATAGATTAAAAAAAGACTGTAGTATGTAATTATCTAAGCCACAATATAACAAGAAATATAAACACAATTAAAATATTACAGAGGTAATAATATCTTAAATCTTCAGGTACCTGTATCTTAAAATAAATTTCAGAGGTATTAGCAAAATAAATATGAATAGATCAAACTACAGATAAACTAGTAGAAAACAGATTTGCCATCCCAATTACAGAGAAGTAATATTTCTATAATGATTTAAATAATGGAAGACTTCTCAAAGGAAAAGAGGCAAAAAAAAAGATTCTATGAAAACTACAATTTCTCTAAAATAACACAGAACTTGTTAAAAAGCAAAAAATGGCAGAACAAAAAAGTATGAGAAAATACAGCCAATGAAGAGTTAGTATTCATAGAGTCTATAAAGATTACCAACAAAAACCAACCAACCAATGAAAAACCCAATACCCAAATGGACACATGGGTAAAGGGATGAGTAGCTACTATTCACCCAACAAGGGGGGGGGGAAAAAGGAAATATTTTAAAAGTTCACATTTGAGCATACTTGCTAGCAAATTAATTGAAGTAATAATGAAGGGACATCTCATACTAATACCATGAATAATACATTATATTTGTTACTATTATTGATTATCTGGTTCTCACTGTATTACGGAGCAAAAGCAAAGCCAAGTCCAGTGCTCGTAGTTCTCAGGAAGACTCCTCACTTAGTCTGTGCAGGGAGTGGAATACTTTGGAAGCAATTTGGTAAATACAAATGTTTCTACATTTTGACCCAGTGACTCTCAAGCCTGAGAATTTATCCCAAGGGAGTAAATTAAAGGAAGAAAGAAAGAAGCTACAAGTACAAGGATGTTTATGGTAGGGTTGTTCATCATAGCTACGAGAACTGTAAACATCTGACATACCCAACAATAGAGACACCAAAACAAAACAATAGTATGCACCCATTATTGATTATCTGGTTCTCACTGTATTACAGAGCAAAAGCAAAGCCTGATAAATATGAGAACAAGTTGAAATATATGTAATTAGCGATGAAGTAACTTTTAAAAAGTAGAAACATGAAGTTATGTCTACCATCAAATAAATTGTGAATAATTTATAAGTATGCATAAGTACTGGATAAATACAAATTGTTGCCTTTTCAGACTTTATGGAGTTGTGGGTGAAATTTTAAGGTAAATCTTCTTAGTGTTTTGAATCTGCTTTAATAAACAAATTAAAAATGAAAAGTAGAGCAGCATATAATAATTTTTCCAAAGATTTCTTCTAAAGAGGGTTAATTTTTTTTTTTAATTAGCACTTAAAAGATTGTCAGAAATTTTACTTCCGGGAAACTTCTTGTTAATGTGGAATAGGTAGGTGTCAGTTACTATGTTTCAGACCAGGGGCTTCCAGCATGGTTGGTGGCATCCTGGACATGCGCATATGACAACCCTTAAGCAGAAGGCTTCTATGCTGAGACTGACCACGGGCAGCACGAGATATGAGATATCAGGAGAAGTGAGCCAGGGATGAGGGGGTAAGGGGGAAGAGACCCAAAGTCTCATTTTTCAGAAGATGCGTCTGGCAGGATGGCTGGGTGGGGACTTGCGGTCACTGGAAGAGAAGGGCTAGGGCTCAGGACTTTGTGGTGACAGCAGATTAGAAAGCAAGAGATGACTCTGATGTCTTGAAAAGCGGAACTATTCTATTTGGGTGGCTTCCTGGGTGTGAATGGAAACAGAAGTGTCAAAAGTTCAGTCACCCTTCCAGACCCACTAGGTGCTAACAAGGCTGGCGAGGGCTGGCAGGGTCTGGGCTAGTTGGAAGGAGACAAGTTTAGAGGTTCTCTGAGTGGGCAGGAAACATGATCTGATTAATCTGTTCACCTGCAAATATTTGCCAAGGGCCTGCTCTGTGCACAGCCCATGCTTGCCACTGGGACAGACAAAGGCTCTGACAGGAAGACTAGTGTTTGCACTTTTACCTTCTTTGATCTGGAAGAAATGAATCCAGTCCTGGCCTGAGGAGAGCATCTGCCCCAGTCCCACCTACCTTTTTCCTGCTCAGCCGCTTCACTAAGGTCTGGAAGCTTGAGCCCCACTAAATTCTGATTTCTCATCAGGATGTGCTCCTTTTTAGAAAAAGCAAAAGACAACATTTCAGATGAGGACTTCAGGCTGGGCTCTTCTCTCCATTTTGTCGATGGCTCTGTGACCACTCAGCCTCATGTGGGAGTCACTAGGTGCAGCCTCAAAGGTGGGTAGACAGTCATGACAAGGTGACATCTGAGGGGCACCAGGAAGATGGCTCTTCTCCCAGCCCATAAAGGTGCCTTAAACTCCACTTTTGGCACCACATTTTTTGGGTAAGAACTGTTTGCTTTTAAAAAATGCTTGTGGGACTTGATGAATGAGCTGCCAGTCACACTGTGGCTGAAGGACAAACAGAAGCTGAGCCCAGGGCTCTGGGGACAGGCGGGTCCCCTGCGTGTGGATGGGTCTGCCCGTGGAAGTCATCTTTGGTGAGTTCATAACTATGCTCCGAGGTGCTGGGGCTTCCTGCCCCGTTGATCTAGGCAGTGAGTGTCCACTTCCAGGCGTTGTGGACTGCCCCCACTCAGTTCCTCAGTGGCCTGTTATGGCACCTCTTGAGCTGTTAAACTCTCCAGACAAATGAGGCCTGAGAACTGGTGCCCTAAAGGAGCAGGTCCAGCAGCCACTGTCCTGCCTGGGGCCTCAGCAGGCAGAGCCCTGGGAGAGATGGGGATACTGAGCACAGTATGTGGCACAGGTAGGCTCACACCTCTTCTAGTCCATCAGTACCAGACGAGTACCCCCAAGTGGAAATGCCTGACCCAGATCCTTGCCCCTGTGACTGGTACTATAAAGGGATTCTTGGTCATCCGTGTGGCAGAGGCCACTAGAAGAGTTTGTCCCGTGGGTAAAGAAGGAAATGATGGGGCCAGCCAAAGGTGCTTCTGGCCCAAACAGAAGTCACAGGACAGGGCCCTTTACCTGTTTCCTTAGCAAGCCAGAGGCCCACAGCCAATCAGCTCTTAGAATACTGGACTGGGATGGGGGTGCTCTGCTGTCAGGGCAGAAGTGAATGGGATGGGGTCCCCAGGTTCTTTGTGGCTTTCTTTGCTGCAGAGAGAAGCTTGCAGGGGTGTTCGGTGTGTGGGCCTGTTGCCTGGGCCTGGCCTCTCTTCATGGCCAGAGGTCCATGAAGGCAAGTACCTGGTTGTCGGGCCCCCTGGTGCCATCTTCCCCAGAGATCTGTGGCGCACCACGGGCAGCCCCTCCAGGCCTGTGCTAATCCACTAGTCAGTGAGGTCTGCCCGGCTGGGTGGGGTTTCTGTGTAAAATGTTAACATCAGCAGCCAGGCCCTAGATCCCAGAGCCTCCGACTCAGCATCGTGGAAGGTTCTGAATAGGACAGTGGCCAGCACTGGAGAGTATCCCTGCTGACACCCCCTCACGTGTGCTTGACTACTGTCACATGTCACATGCCTCTGTTCCTTCCCTGTCCCACGCTCCTCTGTGGAGGAGCCAGGAGAGTGTTGTCCCGCTTCAGCTGTGGGGGCACCAGGTCCTACCCTGTGAAGTCCCAGTCGCCTTGGCCTGTGGCCTGGGTTGGCCCTCTGGGGAAGAGGGGACTGGATAAGGACTCCTTTGTCCTGTTAACCTCTTCTGACCCTAGCATTCTGGTTTCTCTCCCCTCCATTTCTGGCCACCCCCTGCATAGGGTGGCAGCCCGATGAGAGACCATTGTGCCTGGTTTGATGGCCAGTGAAAGTTGGGGGACATCACGGACATTGAAGAAACTCACCATGGGGGGACCAGCGCCTCATGGCCATTATCATACTTGGGGATGGACTTGAGGCCCTTTGTTAACAGGCATCAGGAAGGAAAGCTTGGTCTCATCACAAAGGGAAAAGCTCTTCCACCCTTGTCTAGCCCGGTCCTAGATATGACAAGGGCTTCCTGTTTATGAGCCACCAGCTCCGGCTAGAGGGAAAACACACGGCCCAGACTGAGGGCCCATTCACCCCTCCACACACTACCTTCCCCTGGTGTTGTGTGGCAACTATGTCCCAGACTGACCTCACCCTAGTAAGTGGGGCAAAAGCCCCACTGAAACTGGTGTTTATGAAGACGATGCTTCACAGTGGGCTTAATTTATTAGGGTGGAAAAGTTGAGGGCCCCACAAGGCCCCAGGGCCCGGCTGAGCCCAGAGACTTCCACCCGGGGCAGACCTGGAGAGCACCCCCCCGCAGCTGGCCCCAGGAACCCACCTCGCGGAGCTTGGTCAGCTTCTGCATCCGTACAGGCTGCACTTGTATCTGAAAATCTTTGAGTCCAGGTGCCTTGGCCAGCTTGCTGCTGGCTTTGCCCGCAAAACGCTTCTCTTCCTCTGCCAGTGGCAGCTTGGCAAGCACTTTCTGCAGCCGGGGGCCCGGTTCTTCAGGGCCACTGTCCCAGGAGACCCCCCGCAGCAGGGGCGGCCGGGAAGAAGGGGGCCGCAGTTCCGCTTTGGAGCCAACCTTGGGCACTGTCAGCTCTCCAGCTGTGCCTTTTCCCTGGGGAGCCGGGGGAGCTGCGCCTCCAGAGCCCTGGGCTGGACCTCTGGGCAGGGGGTTACCCTCCTTGGCTGTCTTCAGGAGCAGCTTGCCCAGCTCGCTGTCAGCAGGGCCAGACTGGGGGCTGTTCAGGGCCATTTTCCCACCACTGCCTGTGCCAGAAGCAGGGCCCTTGGATGTGGCCTCAGGGCACTGGAGGGGATCAAAGTTTTCCTTTTGTTCTATTGTAATCTCTTTGGATTTTTCAACTGTGGGAGAACGAGGACTCAGCCTGCCCTGAGACACTTTCCTCTGGTCATTCTGCTTCCGGTCAGCTAGCCCTTTGGGGATAGTCTGAAAGAGACAAGGTAGAGTTGGGACCCCAGAGACAGGTAGGGGAGGACACAGGTGGGACCGATTCTGCTGTGGGGCCTCTGCCCCCACAGACCTTGCTAAGGGGCATGTGTGTTGGGGGGGGGGTTGTGTGTGTGTGTGTCTGTGTGTGTGTGTGTGTGTTCTATGTATCTCTCTGGG
The DNA here is from genome assembly GCF_001890085.2 of Hipposideros armiger. NCBI lineage: Eukaryota > Metazoa > Chordata > Mammalia > Chiroptera > Hipposideridae > Hipposideros > Hipposideros armiger. Next base: position 917,408 of record NW_017731606.1, on the reverse strand, counting down.
AAGAGAATTTATAGCATTCAACAATTTCTCAGAGAGTTCCATGATCCAAAAAAATGTTAAGAATCATTGGATGAGGTGATTCTTGCAAAGCTGATATATTAATGCTCAGAAGTTCACTCTTCTTTCATTTTCCAAGGGAAGCCTGATATGTGAGGGGCCCATGGGCCTGGGTCTGGGTACTTGTGAGGCTGCCTTGTGTGTGTGCTGAGACTCTCCCAGAGGACTCTAACCCTGACCCAGCTCTAGATGAGATGATGTTCAGTGCTCTTGAGCACTGTGCTCTGGGTAGATGTGGTGCCCTTCTATTGCTCATCAGCAAAGATGAGGTTTTCCTGGCTGCCTCTAGGAAGAATCCTAACCAGGGGTTGGAGGTTTCCTGCAATTTTCACTAGAGCAGCTGTCTTGCCTGGCTGTTGGTAGGCCCAGCAGTCCGCCTGGCCACTGGTCAGCAGTCTGCCTGGGGGTGCAGGGCTTTGGGCAGGACCACAATGGAGGTCACCCCCCTGCATCCTGCCTCCTTACTCCCTCCACCTCAGACTTCCAACTACAACAGGGCACAGGAACCTTCTAGCTTCCCCAGCCTGAACCCTCCACTCGTGCACACTCACTGGCAGGCTCCCCAGGGCCAGCCCAGGCTTCTGGGACACTGTGTCTCCCACACCCCCATCATCCACATTGGCGTTTGAACTCACAGGCTCGCAAAGGTGAGGTGAAGAGACTTCGGCCTCATCCCCCTTCTGCTGGAGAAAGCAAACCTGAGTCAGTCAGCCATGTGAAGGGACCATAACTCTTCTTGAAATACCCTGAAGGAGGCCCCCAGCTGTGTACAGAGGCCTCTCCCACCTGGCACCCTCATTTCAGTGGGTCACAAAGAGCCTCTTGGGGGCTAAGCAGTCAGAAGAGAGACCAGTTGGCCTAGGAATCCCCAATGAGGTCCACGTTACCTGTGATGGAGCTCCAGGTAGAGGGGACTGTGGGCCACTGCATGCGTCCAAACCTGGAATGGTCCAGACACTGGTGAGTGATGTCCAGCACCCCAGACTCTCAGTTGTCCCTTTAGCAAAAATACATCTGTTCCCAGGATGTCCTCCCTTGGTTCCCTCAGGCCTGGAAGCCAGTAATGCCACCATTTGTTGAATACTTCTCATGTGTCAGGTTCTGTGCTGAGCCCAGAAACCATATGAGGAAACTGAGGCAGACGGAGATCAAGGTGACACAGCCAGGAAGTGTCAGCTCTGGGCTTTGAATCCAGGTTGCCAGGCCCGAAGCTGAGCTTTTCCCGCAGCTCTGGTAAAGGCTGCACTCCCTAGCACCCTGTCCTTTCCCTGCTGATCTGAAGGCATGGCCCTGAAAACAGCCTAATGAAAGGGAAGAGACCAAAAGGCAAAGAGTGGCCCAAATAAAGGCCTTTCCAAATAAGCTCGGAGCACACCTCTGAGTCTTCTCTGGGCAGAGAGTGCCAGGAATAGGCCCCTTGCCCCATCCTCACCCAGCGTGCCTCATCCTGGGTTAGCTCTGTCTCCCCACATTAACTCAAAACCCCAAGATAAAGTACATCCTCCTCCTCTGAGGCAGCCCAGCCAGGCCCCACTGGGCACGCCCCTGGGAAGGGGGGCAAACAGGGGGCCTAACTGGGAAGCCTGAAGGATAGGAGGCCTTGTGGTCAGGCCAGGAGAAGGGCTGAGCTGCCACCCAAAGGGAGAAACCAGGGCAGGAAATGCCAGGGGATTGGACCTCACCGGGCAGCGTGGGGACAGTGAGTGAGTTGCTCCGAGAAGGTGCAGGAGAAGCTCCAGGGCTGAGGTTTGGGGAAATCGCTGTGGAGACAGACACAAACTGGCCAGCATTTGTGAAGGTTTAGGACTTCAGCCTAACAAAGACATCCTTTCAGGTATTTCTGACCCCTGGGAAGTGGGTCTGCCTTGTTGAGGCCAGGAACTGATTCTAGACTGCCATATAAGGCTCCTACTCCAGCCCAACACCTCCCTGCTGCCAGCCCAACAGAGGGGGCACTCGGGTCATTTGGGGGTTGAGGATTGGGGTCACACTCCTCAGCCTGCTGGGCTTGACTTCACAACACCTTCTAGAAACAAAGGACCTGGCATTGCTTGGCAGGTACAGCTCCGAAGGCTATACCTCCCAGACGTGCTAGGATAGCCCTGATTTCAAATGTTCCCCTTGCTTTCTAAGTGCTTTCAGGCTCATCTAAAACTTGCCTCAATGCTTTGCTCAGGAAAAAGAGTGACTTTAGCCAAAGGTGTAGCAGGGTGGATTTCAGGGCCCAGCAAAATCTTCCTTCTAATTCAGCAATTCCATAAAGATGACAAAGACCACATTGCCTTCCCTTCAGGACCTAGGGTCCTTGCTGGGGCCCATGGCTGGAAATCAGGGAGAAGAGCCCAGTGCAAGCCTCTCCAGACCTTTGCTGAGGAGGTACCAATAAAGCGGGGCCTCCTAGGGAAGGTGGGGAGGTCATGCAGACTCTATCCACATAGGGTGACCCAGGAGTCTGTGCACATGGGCATCACACAGAGGATTTCCCTCCATGCAGGATTCAGGGCTGGGGTAGCCCCAGTCAAGTTCACGGATATCATATGGGCTGACATTTCTTTTAGAAACAGGAAGCCACAACGGTCACATACAGGCCCCAAAAACCAAAAAGCAAAGTTTTCTGGGCTAGAGTTGGGTCAGTATTTTAGAGCTTCTGAAACAGGGTGAGATGTCCTCTCCTGGCAGGATCCCCTCCATAAGGCTCAGTCCTCCTGGGCCTAGGGGCCTGGGGGCAGATGAGTCAAAGGCCACCCCTTGAAAGCAGGCACCTGCAACCTTGCCCCCCCCACCCCTCCTCAGAGGGACTCAGGGTAGCCCCCTGTACATCCTACCTGACGGGGACTCTGCAGGGCTGCTTCTGGACTTCCTCCCACGGCGGGTCAGGAATCGCTCACTCACCGACTTGGCTTCTTCCAGCAGCGCCAGGTTTTTCTTCTTGTCCTCCTCTGAGATGCTGATATCTGGCAGCTGGTCATTTACCAGGTCGATGACATGCCCCGCAGGGTCTGCAGAGGGAGGGTGAGTGCAGAGTGAGAGCCATGGAATCCTTGGCCCCTGGCTTACAGGCCCTGCCACCTCACACCTCAGCACAGAGATGCTGCCCAGGGCAGATTTGGCCAGCCAAACCTCAGCTCAGTGCCAGGCTATGGAGAGGGCTGCATGGGGACAGACAGGGCTTCCTCAGCAGGCCCGGCCTCTCCAGCTTGTAGCTTGTGACTATAGCAGGTCCTCTGTCACAAGTGGTCATGAAGCCACCTAGGTTCCCAATATTGTCCTGAACTCTGCAATTAGGGAAGGCCGTCAGGAGCCTCACCTCTGTGCTATCTGCTCCCCTGGCGTCCTTCAAGTCTCTGTTTCTTCAACAAACTAATGAGCTTAAGGTGTGTGGGTAAAGAGAGCACTCCAAAGACCATGGGCCAAAGACACAATCCCATAGCTACCTACTCTCCCTTCTTCCCTCCACTCACACTGTTTACCCCCACCCTTCTCCAAAACTGTCCCTTCTCCAGCAGGACTTCACTGGGGAATGACACCCAGCTTCTTGGAAACATAGGAGTCATGCCACACGCCTCCCTCTTCCTCAGTCCCCCCATATCCAACCAACTGATCATCAAGTTCTAGTCATAATTTACTTTATAAATATCTCTGGAACATGCCCCTTGTTGCCATTCTTGTTCATTAGCTCTTACCTACACAATTACATCAGACATCTCATAGGTCCAGACCATCATTCCACCCCATCCTTCACTGCCTATCAGAGTGACCTTGTTAAGATTCATATCTGACCATGCAGTTCTCCTGCCTCACCTCATCAGGATTCTTCATGGTCCCCAGTGTGACATCCAAATGCCAAACTGGGCCCAGCCACTTTTGCTGACCCAACATGCTCTACCCAAGGCCCGTCCCTTCCAGCCCCTCAGAGGTGAATGACTCCCCAACCTCCATTCCCCCTTCTTTTGGTCATACTCCCCAGTTTGCATTGGGTGAAACCCTTCTGAGTCTCAATTATGTTAGTTAAGAAGGAGCTAAACCCCGATCCCCACCTCATCCCAAGTACCAGGATTGAACTGTGTACCAGCCTTAGCCAATGAGTTCAATCTTCCTGGACACAGTGATCAGCTTAGGAATGGCCGTGGGTGGCCAATGAGAGGCAATCCTGGGAATTGTGTTGGGTATACGGGGAAGAGGAACTCTCTTTCCACTCATGGGACATAATTCTGGAGTTGCTGGTCTCAAGAAGAAGCTAACACACAAGAGAGGAAACTTGAAATAAGGGATGGGACAATTACTAATGACCCAGCTTGAGCACCTGGATACAGAATTCTCTGAAGCCACAAGCCCTGGCTTTTATTTTTTTGGCATGAGCTAGTTTGAGTTGGGTTTCTATCATTAGAGAGTCCTGAGTAATACATGTGGCAGAGCATTCAGTTGCTCTGTTATGGCTTCTCCCCACCATGTTGTTTCTTTCACCTGGGATGCAATGCCTTTCCCCCCTCTTGTCTATCTGTCCAACTCTCTAAGGCACAATTCAAATGCTGTCTCCTCTAGAATAGCTATCCAATCTTCCCCTTTCCCAGAGAGAATTGGACTCCTTTCTGCCTCAGTTTCCCTAACATTTCTGTGAAGGGCCTTACAATATAGTGTCGTGATTATATCACTTCACTTCTTAGTCTCCTCATAGAATATGCGCAAGATGAAAGCAAGAGCCAAGTCTGTATCGTATCTGTGCTCTGATGGTCCAGAGCAGGCCCTGAGGGACCACTGGGGGGACAAGTTGGTAGCTCCGCATTCAGGCACCTGCCTACCTGGGGGACAGTAGGGCTCTGCTCCCTGAGCCCCAGAATTGAGCCTCACAGTTGCTCTCTTTTTTATTTCCTTATTTTCCTTTTCACACCCTGGTCTTTTTACTAAAATAAATTGTGATAAGACATCAAACTTCTTTGGGGCTCAAACACAGAGGGGGTGGGTGATCAACTTTGCCCCATTGGGCTCGTAGGGATGGGCCTGCCTGAGGAGCAAGAGAGGACAGGGGGTCCTGCCCAGCCAAGCTGCCAGACCTGCTTTCCTACTCAAACCCACTGAAGGTGTGTGTGACCCTTATCTCTGATTGTAGAAATAAGATAAAGTGGCCTAGCCCTTACCCACAGAAGTCAGCGAAGCAGTGGAAACCTTCAAGTGTCGGTGAGAAAGCCTCCTGTGGGGACTGTGTGCTCTGCAAGATAGAAGAGGGCCATCTTGTTAAGAAAATTTGTCCACAGCTTGGAAAGTGGCAAACAGATGCCCATATATTCTTTCAAAGTCATATGAGAGAATCGTTTTTAAGAGCTAGTCTAAGATAGGGAACTTGTTAGAAATGCAAATTCTCAGGCTCCACCCCAGACCTACTGGATCAGAAACTCTAAGGATGAGGCCCAGGCATCCTGATTGGACAAACGCCCCTGGTGATTCTGATGCATGCTAAAGTTTTCAAATCACTGCTCTAAGGAGACTTAACTTTGACTATAAACTAGTTATTAGGGCCCAGACTCTGAGTGAACATCTAACTTATAGAAAACTCATGAAATATAAATAATTGTTGTCTGGCAGAGATGCAGATGATTTCTGCTTGGGAGAAAAGATAAAAATATGGTTTCATTGTCCTATAGAACATTAATTTATTTTATATCTAACTTAGCAATTTTATTCCAGCATTCTTTCCCTCCCCACTGATTATATATGTTTATCTATTTCTTATATCCTCCTTTGAACTGGCTTTATTATCCTGATGGGTCCCTCATTCAGGAGTTACATATATCTTTGACACATGCTCTCCATATATTTGTATGAGAATTATCTTTGTGACATTTTGGAAAGTGTAGTTAGACAATCTCATTCCAGGTAGGCCAATGCATGGGCTGGTGCTGTGTGAAACTGAGGCAGTGACATCTCATGCATGTGAGCCAATGTCCCTTCCAAGAGATCATCCTTCATACAGGACCCACTTTGGCTGGGGGCAGGATTCTATAGTCAAAGATGCACATCTTTCAGGTCTGCTTGCAAATATCTGGGCAGTTATTATAGAAAACTCCTCTGCTATGATTTGTGCTTTTCTTAAAGGCTAGCAGGGTGCAAAGACCAAATCCAGAAGAAGAAAAATAATTTTGGGCGGGGAGAGATAATGGAAAAATCCAAAGCTCTCTCTCCCATTTTTAAAAACTGCTTGATTGCATTTTTATCAATGAAATGATTCAAGAAACAAGGAAAGATTTATTAAAAGTATAGCTATCTAATCCCTGTGCTAGGAACTATTGCTCTTCACAGTGCAAAGACCAGGCACATGGGTGTACCTGTTGGCCAGATTTTTGTCAGTTTCTCCTTCCGGTGAACTGGCATCCCCAGTCAGGACGATGGTGGGTGGACTGCAAGATATTCCCGTGGTGGGAGGGCCCTAGTGGTTTAGAATGAAAACACAGATAGAATTAGGCTTGGGATGGAGAAAGCTTACAGGAGTTGGAGCTGGAGCACTTATTCCAGCATCATGACACTTAAAGCCATCTTGATAAGGGGACGAATGCAGTTTATCAGGATTATTCAAAGAAAAAAAATACATAAGCAGTTTCTCCTTCACTCCCCAGTAAGCATTCACCTCAGCTTCACATGATCTACTTTTAATGCACTAAGATTAGGGAACCTCTAAGCCATCCCTGGTGATATTCTAGAAAATCACTGACAATATAGGAAAAAGTGCTGCAGAGTCCTCGGGCTTGTGGTCAGCCTGGGTAGAGAAAGAATGGAGGCCAAGAGAAAAGGTGGTGGCACCCACACATTCCTGATATTCAGGGACAGTACTACATTTGGGTTATGTGCTCAAAACCTCCTCTACCCATGTCATCTTTTTAAAAAAAAATCACTTCGTTAAGTATGATTGCTGTACAAAAAGCTGTACATATTTAATGCAAACTTGATGAGTTTAGAGATGAAACGCTCACCACAATCTATGGTCACATAAACCTATTCATCATTTCCAAAATTTCCTCCTGACTTTTATTTATGATGATGATAATGAGAACACTTATAAGATCTACCTTCCCAGCAAAATCTTAGGTATGCAATACAGTGTTGTTAACTCCGGGCATCTAGATCTCCAGGACTTCGCTCATCTTGTACCAGTTCCCCAGCATCTTGATGGAGATCCTTCCTATGTGGCCTCATGGGTGACCGTTACATGGGAATGCCAACTGAAACACTGACTGTGCTGGCCATGTGTGTGAGGTTCCTTTCTGGGGTGGAGTTTTTTTTTTTCCATTATAACAACATGGGGTGGAGTTTATTTTGACCATGAAAGGTTGAGCTCTGAAAATTATGTTTCATGTTTTGTTTGTCATATTTAGAAATTTTCTTTCTTGCATGAATCCTTTGGTGAACAAGAAAAAAATATATCCATGCTCAATATATCATGGTTTCTGCCACCCCTTGAGGAGGGGCTTTTACATGCATTGGTCTATCTAAGTCTATGTAAAGGGGCAGGAGGGGCCAATCATTAATTTCTGCATGATGTGTTCTGAAAAGAAAATCATGGTGGTGGTGATGGTGTTATACTATATATGCATTCCCAAGACTTGAATATATTCAGGTTGCTAAGTAAGAAGAATACAGTTTATTTGTTTTCTTTTATTGACATACTACCTATTTCCCAAAGCAATTTGAAGTAACCAACAATAAAATATAAGACATAAAAACATGAGACTATAAAAATCGGGGAACAATTTGATAAATATAAACATCCCTAGCAGATAAAGAGAATGCATGCTCCTTCTAACCAACCATGGTTTGACTCTAAAGTTAAATGATTTAACCTGAAGCCTAATGAAGCTGTGATCCATGTGGTCCAGGCTCTAAGAAGGAAAGCTTTACTACACAATTGTTCAGCAGACAGAAAAACCAATCCAGTCTTCACTCTCACCTCTCAAAGGATATGAAAGGGGAACAAATCTTCACTCCCATCCTCACCTCTCCTCTCCCCTTTGACTCTTCACTGCTTACCCTCCCCTCCCAAATCCTCTCTCTTCCTCCCTCCCTCCTTCCTAAGCTTACTCCTCCTGCTCCATCCAATTATTTATTGTGCAGGTTGTCTTGACTCTTCTTTTTATGATTAACTCACAAAAGTTTCCAATAATCTTAGCATCGAAGAGAGGGGTCCGTCTTTAAACATTTGCACAGTATTGTGTTTTATTCTGTCCTTTCATCTGGCAAACATTTACTTACCCCTATTATGTGTTAGAGTCTATGATAGGGCCTGGGAAGACACAGGTAAATCAGGCAGCCCTCTGAAGTGCTTCCCAGTTAACTCAATGGAAAATGGTGTAGACGTACCCTCCCTCCCGCTCAACCCGCTGGTAACACACAGGGCCTGGTGCCCTATGTGTTGAAACCTGTGAGGTGACTGGTTTTCTGGTGGAAGTTTTCTCCATCTTCTGGTTAAAGGCCACTCAGCAAAGCTCCCCTGAGGTGGCTGTCATGCACGGGGCTGCAGGCACCCTCACTCAGAGGAGGGTTGGGGCAGAGATGCCCCCAACAGAAATGCAAAAACAAGCCATGGGTGGCAAGTGCCAAGCATGTAACCTACACAATTTGAAGCTGCTTAAAAGACAGGAGGCACAAAGCAATCAGGGAAAAATTCTCTAATCCCCTGATGGAATGTCCAGGAGTGTTCCTCCCTCTCTCCTTCCAGTGTGTGCAAAATACACAGTAATAAAATCAAAGTTTTCTTTCCCTAATCAGCTCACAGAATGGTTGAGCAAGCTCTGGGCAACTTCTAGTTTTCTTCAAAACTGTCTTGTGGGGAACATTCAGTCTTGTGTTTCACTCCAGCAGGCACTGGGGAGACTAATCCAGGAGGAGTGTGGGGCCCTCTCGGGTGCATTCTGCCAGGTTTCAATGCTATGTAAATACCCATCCCTACTTCTACTCTGAGCTGCCAAACAGAAGGCAGGGCCTCAGGAAAGTCTGTGGGGCAGGCATCCAAAATACAGAATCCTCCAGGCAGGTTACTAGCTTTGGGATTTCAAGGGTCTGGGTCTTGGGAGCCACACTAATTTATGATACAACTTCTCGCTTACTATTATTCATAGCTATGTGACCTTGAGCAAGTGCCCTCACCTCTCTGCCTTGGTTACCTCATCTATAAAATAACTATATCACAGAGTAGTTATAAGAATTAAACAGGTTGCTATAGAAATAGAATTGCCAGGTAAAATACAGAACATCAAATAAGCAACGAAAATTTCTTAGCACAAGTATGTCCCAAATATTGCACGGACATAACTGCATTTTCATTTGTTAAATCTGGCAGCTTGTAAATGCTCAGTAAGTGTCAGATGTTATATTCCGTTATTGTGACCTTTAAGACTGAATTAATTACTTCGGAATTTGGCTTTGAGGAGACTGTCATTTTTAGTTTGGGGCCTGAGCAGCTAATTGCAGTTAAATTAGGAGGACCTAGGCCCTCTGATGAGGGAGCCACAGAACGCCTCCCCTGAGCGCTTGCCACACGAGCCAGAGCAGCCCACCTCCCAGGCAACCTTCACCTTGCTCTGCTCCCTGTCTCACCATCTGCTTCTCAGGCCAAGTACAAGTGCCCATTGTGAGTACAGGCACGAGAAGCAAAGGAACAAATGTGGGTAGAGGGAAGTGACACTTGCTCAGACCCACTCTGTGCCAGGCCCTGTCCCAGACACTTCCCATGTGATTTTTCATTCAATCCTCCCAGCAATTCTGTGAATGAACCTCAGAATACCCATCTACAAATTGGGGGTGATAATACCTCCTGACCCTCATAGAATCATGAAGAGGAAAGTGAAGGCCCTGAGCATGGAGTAGGTGATTGGTACATTTCTTTTCTCTTTTCTCTTTCCCATTTCAATCCCCACTTTACCAACAAAGAACAGATTTGTCCAGGGCTGTGCAGGTGGGAAATAGTGGACGGGACTAAACACCAGGCCTGGTGGCTTCCCCACTACACAAGCTACAGTTCTAGTCATCTTTAGATGTCACCTCCCCTGGTTCCTGGTATCCCATAGTTCTTCACCACTTCTTTCTTATTCTTCCAACCTGCACCCTCCCTCACATTCCCCTTCCTCCAGGCAGCCCTCGAGTCAGCACGAGGCTGAACACACAGTTGAGTAAAAATAGCAGGGGCAGCCCCTCACCCTTCCAGAGGACCAGCCTCCCCAGGAGTCCATGTCCCTTCCCTGGAGTCAGCCAAGCACTGGGGGGCTGGGCTATCATTGCCCCACAAGCTCGTCCACCCTATAATAAAACAACAGGCCACATTTAGTTCTCCTTAAATAAACTTATAGAAACATTTAAATGTTTATTTCATTTATAAATTCCCAGGAATGCACAACAGTTTCCTAACTGCCTGGGTGCAGGGATAAATATAGGCCAGTGTCATAGACAGGAATACTGTCTTCCTTTCCCCAATGTCACATGACTAGGCCTGGGCTAGGAAGCTCTAAACAGCAGCCCCAGACCCAGCCCAGGCAGGGAGTGAGCGTTTAGCTCCTGCACTTGGGCCCTGGCAGAGACAAGGACCCTGCAGGAGACCAGAGTGGAGAAGTGAAGCCAGGACAGCCTAGGCCAGGATCCCATCTGGGTGACCTCGGGGAAGTTACTTAATTTCTCTGAGTTTCATGTTCTCAAACTTTGTGTGGAACAATTAATCCCCATTTTCCAGCACATTTTAAGGACTTAATGAGATAAAGCCATGATAATAATAATAATGCTGAGGGGGGTGGTGGAGGGCAGACATTGTGGTGACTATATCCCCAGGTCCCTCTCTCAGAGCTTGGAAGGCAAACAGGGACTGCCTCTGGAGAGGGTGCTCTGGCCACACAGAGGAATTAGTGCTCTTGTGACATTATAAAAAGACTCCGAGGACTTGGGAGAAAATGATTATTCCAGCAGCAAGTCCTAAGAGCACAGGAAAGAGTGCAAGTGCTTCTGCTGAGGTCTGCTGGACACAGGGCTCCCGGCCAAGCTCTGCAGACCAGTTCCCTGGCCCCTCAAAGGCTCCCCAGTGCCCAGCCCATGATCGCCTCCATGCACTCAGCCTGTCTTGCCTCTGTGACCCTCTTTCCTGCCATTGTCCACTGCATTACCAGAGGTCAGGGAGAATCACCTGATTATCCTGCCTTCTATATCACTGTTTTTACTCTCACGCCAAGTCACTTCAGGAAGGTAGAAGAAGTATCAATCACAGTGTCTATTAGCCTTACTCTGTGGAGAGTGTATCACTCAGCCAGCCAGCCATTTATCCCCCTTCATCTTCTGTCTTTTCCTCCTCCCTCCTTTCCTAACACTGTTCCTCCTTCCATTTATTCTTCCCTTCAAAACAGGCATTTAATCAGCCAGCCAGCCAGTTAGCTACCCAAGCTGTCACACAACCATCCGTCCGTCTGTCCATCCAGCCATCCAGCCATCCATCCAGCCATCCATCCATCCCTAAGCTCTCACTGTATGCTAGAGCCTATGCTGAGAATTGGAGATATACACATGAAAGACACAGCCCCTGACTCTAAGTAGCTCCCATGCAGCCTGACAGGGCAAACAGGGAAACAAAAAATGACAAGCTACTCCATTGCTCAGAATAGGAACTAAGGACAAATAATTATAATACACATTCCTAACCATTGTAACAACCAACATTTCTAAAATACTTTCTGCTTTGTCCTAGGCATTTCCACAGCTACACTCGCACAGCTCTTTGTCACCAGGACCACTGGAAACCATTCTGGTGGAGCTGTGCTCTTGACACATCCCAAAATTCTTTTCCATAGAAGATGGGGTATCAAGCACCTACTGCCCATGCCTAGGACCTCTGGTGATCAGAGCACTGGCTTTACTGCTGGGTGGAGCCAGGGGTGAGGGCAAAGCTGGCAGGAACATCTTAGCAGAAACTTGGGCTTGAATCTCCACCCAACCATGCCACAACTATGTGACCTATGACAATTATATAACCTCAGGGACTTTGCTTTTTCATCTATAAAACAGAGATAATCATAATATCTACCTTGGAGGGATGAGACTACATAGTAGGTGCCCAATAGATGTCTCCAACATCTAGTACACCAGATCCTAATTCATTCCTGATAATTTATTTGAAAATATTTCATTAATGATCATAATTGAGGCAGTTCTTGCAAAGGGTGTGGTAAGTGAAAATGAGCCCAAGGAGATTGAATTCGAACTTTTCAATTGGAGCATTCCAGGTACTGCCTGGGTTCTAGTGATTGTAGTGTACTGACCTGCCATAGTTTTCTCATCCATAAAATGGGACAATAATCGTATCTACTTCCAAGAGTTGTTGTGAGGGTACTATGTACAAAGTGCTTGGAGCAGTGTCAGTCGCATAGGAAGCATGGCATGAGAGTTCTCACTGGGCGAGTTGGGGAGGGGGAGGCGTCCCCACTCTGCAGTCCTTACCAGGTTCCAAGTGTTTTACATGTAATATCTACTTTGTCTTCATCTCATTCCAGACAGAGAATTGATTCTTTGGGTCCTAAACCTTTTCCCTCCACTGAGGGAGCACACATTTTCCAAAGGTATCCCTCCCTGTTCAAGGGCCAATCCAGAAAATGCGTTCAGGACATAGGTGCAGAGTACATTGTCAGGAGGCTTTAGTTCTTTGTAGGTTTTGATTACAGCTTCCAATTAGGGACCTAAAGGGTATGTGTATGAGTGTGTGTGTGTGTGTGAGTGTGTGAGTGTGTGTATGAGTGTGTATGAGTATGTGAGTGTGTGTATGAATGTGTGTGAGTGTGTGTGTGTGTATGAGTGTGTGTGTTGTGTGTGTGTGTGTGAGTGTGTATGTGTGTGTGTGTGTGTGTGTGTGTGAGCGCATGCGCATGTGCATGAGTGCAGAAAGAACAAAGGATCTAGGCCTACTTGCTTTAGTGTTGTATGAGAAGGCCTCAGCTAGAGCCCATGTCAGTGATGGGAAATGGGGCTGCGGCTTGAGGAACCAGAAGTAGGGCTGGACCCCGGGGAGCTGTAAACTCAGAAGGATACTCTGTTCTTTGCCTGCTTCACAGAGTGGGAATTCACACGCTACTGGGAGTTCTAGCAGAGCCCTCCTGGCCAACTCTGCTTCCCTGGCTGCCCGGTTTCCGCTGCTCCCAGGGACTCAGGCTCCAGCCCAGCTCACAGGCCTGACCCTCCCCTGAGGCTGTGGCTGCTTGAGAAGGGTTGTCTGATGGCTGCAATAGAGAGGGATGCTCTTCACTGACAATGCCTGTGAGCTTCTGGAGAGCTCAGGGAGGCCCAGTGCCTGTCAGCAAGCACAGAGAATAAAAGAATCCTGAGTCTAATGTGGCCTTCAGTCTGAGGTCTAACCTGTCCCAGCTCTGTCGTCCCTCAGGCCAAAGAAGGCACTCACAGGCTGGCTGAGCAGCGTTTAGGATCCAACCGCTAACACTTGCCCTGGGGAAGAGATGAGGAACCGGAGGCACAGAAAATTTAACACTCACACGAGGTCTGCTGCTATTGGACCTGGGCATCCTGGCTCTGGCTCACCTCATGGTTCCTTCTCCTGCTGCATTCTGGCAATGCGGAGGCTATTGAACCTGCAGACAGTCTCTTTATTATCTTGACTTCCCATGAGCACGGAGATAGAGTCATGGCATTTGAAGGATGTTCAGAGACCCTGGGGCCCACCCTCTCATGTCATAGAAATCTGGTTCTGGCTCAAGGTCACAGAGAGAGTGAGCTTGTGGGGACCTGGCATCTGGAGCTCCTGCTCTTCTACTCAGGTCCTCTGACCCTCAACTGTGCGGTGAGCTCATGGAGCGCTCCCCTGCTTGGCCATCCCTAGGAGCTCACCCTCACCTCTGACCAATGGAGGTGTATCGATCTACGTGTGGTATGAAGCATGATGGTCAGGTGGGCCAGCAGGCTTTTACACTGTCTGGATTTATGCCTCCTGAGAAGGTTCAAAGAATCTTTTAATTACAGAAGTTTGGAACCAAGAGGAACTGAACTCAATGTAAAAAGATCTCTTCACTGAGGGTAGAGTTGCATCTTTGCCAATCTTTTATTATTATTTTTTAGGAATACTTGCATTCTTGGGGAGCAGAGCATGGCAGCTGTTTGGGGGACTTGCCCAGGATTCCTCCCTGAGCTAGATTTCGCATCGGAATCTGCCTTAAGTGAAGGGGAAGGAGTCAGGGATAGCCAAGGCAAGAAGGGGTCCAGGGCTGGGGAGTAGGGATGCCAAGGGGACAAAACCCAGGACAACCATGACCTGAGGATTGGGAGCAGTCACAGCTGACTCCAGATGTGTGTTGCTCTGTGTCTTCATTCCCTTATTTAATCTCCAGGCTTTCAGTAGATTAACATTTTTTGTTGTTGTTTAAATCTTATATCCACTGTTTGCAACACTTTGTGGGGATCACTACACTTGGTGAGGAGCTGCAGCAGAAAAGGGGTAGCAGGAGCAAAGAACAGAGTTTGGGGGAGTCCAGCCATCACCCACAAGGAGCAGAGGGGCAATATGGAGCCACTGAGAGCAACTGAGGAGCAGCACCCCCATAGTCCCAGATGTTCTTGGGAGGGGGGCTCAGTAAAACTCTGAGCTGGCTGCCTGCAGCCAAAGACATGGGGACTTGGCCCACTATCGTTTAGAAATTCAAGGGCTCCCCAAGGCCACCAAGTTCGGCAACACCTTCATCCCATGAACTTGGGATATGGAAATATGAGAGGCCATTCTTTTATAAGTATTTATTATCTAAGTCCCTACAGTTATGATGTGCAAGAAAACAAATGTCTTCATAACATGAAAATACTCACTAAGGATCTGCCCACTTGTCAAATTAATGCTCACTCATATGTTCTTCCCTCACTTCACAAGCGTGTATGCCTCCTGGAGGTCAGTTGGGATGACCTTTCAGACATAACAAGACAAATTTATACAAGTGCAAAGCGACAGCAAAATTCATGAGCTCAAAGAAAACAAGGTCAGAGAACTTCATGGACAACGTCTTAGATCAATGAGGAGCAGATGGAGCGGGATTAGTTAACAAATAAAGAACAAGTGATGAGGATGAGTCACAATAGGTTCTTCATGAGAGAATGCTTTGAATATTGAAGGACTGAAAGAGGTCCTTGGGAAAATGAATAAAGGCCTCAAATATTAAACAAACAGAATCTCCTAAGGTGCTGCAGAGTAAACTGTGAAGGAACTGGTATCATGTAAACAGATCATCTCACTGGTATAAAAAGTAAAGATACCCACGCCAAAATCAACACACTTGATTAATTCTTTGTTCATTCTAAAAAGCGACATACAATCTATATTTTGTAATATGGATAGCTAAAAATAACTTGCTCTCATGATTTCATTTGCACAATACAATCTCAATGAGACCCTTTACATTAACCTATTTTTGTCATTTCCTTTTTTATAATACCATTCTGCTGAAAATCTTTTTCACTACTTACTATGAAAATTTGATCTCCATTTTAAGTGGATTCACTTTAAGCACTTTGGCTGGTGCCCGTGGCTCTGACATGATGAGGTTCTCCTCCATGTCTTTCTCCATTCTAGCAGGGCGCCTACAGGGTTAGCATAGTTTGACTTCCCAGGAGACATCATCAGACGCAGGCTAGGAGATTCCGCTCTCAGGGTCTGTGGGGCCCTCAAGCAATTCCAAGGAATGCTGTCTGTTTATCCCTCAGTGTGGGTGCTGCACACCTTCCCCAGGGCCCCACTGCAGGCTGCATGCAAGGGGCTATTGGCAGCCCCTCAGGCCAGGCTGGGCACTGCAGCCTCAGCCCAGGGTGGTTGGCTTGGCCCCAGCCAGACTAGCCACAGGCAGGGAGGGGGCACTTACTTGACCGGCAGGGCTCTGGGCTGCCTGTGGCTCTCCGGGGGGCTCCTCATCCTCGGGAATGTGGGGCATGGCAGCCTCCTGGCGGGAGTGGCCGCGGGTGCCCGGAACCTCTGCTGTGTCAGCCCCAAAGATGCTCCAAGAGGCCTGGGCTCCGCAGGCTGAGGAGATGCCAAAAGTACAAGTCAACTCCACTCCCATCCCTGACCCAAGCCGGGTTCCTTTTCCAGGGGTCATGAGCCACAGAGAGACCCTGCTTGAGTTTGCGTCAACAGCGGAGGTGGGAATACAGGGCAATTGGAATTGCATTTCCTCCTGTTCACTAGCTCTGTTTATAAAGTCAGAGGTGGCCTTAGAGATTTTGCATCTAATTTGGTCATTACAGTAAACACAGCTATCCCAGAAGGGAGAAAAGAACTTCAGACTCCTCGAAGCCAATGGAGGACCCTCCATTGGGATCAGATGTGTACTTGTCTACTATTTAGTGAGCACCTACTGGGTTCTGGGCACTGTCCTAGGAGCATTACCAGCATTGCCTAATTTAATCCTCACGATGACCTCTGATGCAGGTATTAATATTCACATGTTAGAGATGTGAGAACTGCCTCAGAGAGTGGCAGCCACTTGCCCAAATCATACAAATAACCAAGTATTTGAACCCAGACCTTCCTGATTTTGAGGCCACTATACTGCACGACCTTCATTAGCCATGTGGGAGAAGAGGAAGGGATGATGTTTCTTGATTTTCTGCCCCATAGCTCACCCCACACTCTTCAGCAGCTCATCTGACCCTCAGTAAGGGGCTCTCTCACTTGAGGATGGCCCTCATTGGGCCTGTCAGCACTGCGAAAGCCATGATTCTGGAGGCTTGGCCTGGGTGGATCTCATGGACCTTATGCAGTGCTCACCGCCAGCAACTTTGGGTTGCCTCCCCAAAGCCAGGCTCAAACCCCTCTCCATAGTGTAGTAGCCTTGAGTCCTGGCTGGGATTGATCCTCATTAGCATAATCTCACCCATCTCGCCACAGTGATTGGCTCAGAGATAGACCATAGATCTAGCCTAAGCCAATGAGCACATGGCAGTGTTCTGGGACCCAGTGCTTTCTCTTGCTCTGGTTGGTGAAGTCTGCAGATGTGAGACCCACATGCCATTTTGCTCCCATGAGGAAGGCCAGACTGAGGAGAAAACTGACACACACAGAGGACAGGGCAGAGCCAAGAGACCTGCAGAGAAATGGAGATGGAGCCCTGAACAAAGTTTACTGGCAGGCTGAACTCTTTCTAAACTAGCCAGCTACATAAGCAATTACGCTTCTTAATATTTAAGTCAAAAAAGAAACTGCTCTTTCATGTTTCTTGCCAGCCAAGAGGCCAAGGACCATGATCTCTCCAACAGACCTGAGCCAACGGGCCTGGCTCCAATGCTTCCTCCTAGAAAAGGAGACGAATAACGTCAGGTCTCCATCTGGAGAGGCAGGACAGCAAGGTAGAAAGGGCACAGGCTTTGGGACCACATTCCTGGGGAGTCCCCGCTCTGCCACTCATTGGCTGTGTGGCTTTGAACGCTGGCTTCGCCTCTGAGCCTTGGTTTCCTTTTCAGGAGATCCAAGATAAGAATGCCTCCCACATGTACTGCTGTAGAATTAACCCCTGGTCATTCACAGAACGTGAAAAAAATTCACGAGACTCTACAAAGTGGGAGAGCAAGACAACTTTATTGAAAGTCAGGCAGAGAGAGAGAGAGAGAGAGAGAGAGAGAGAGAGAGAGAGCGAGAGAGAGAGAGAGGGAGAGAGAGAGAGTTCTGTTTGGAACTGGCAGAAAAAGTTTTGCCAGGGCAGTCTGAGAGAGACAGCTGCTCCGATGAGAAGGAGTGCTGGGGTTTTATATTTTTCCATGCAGGATGCAGGGTGCTTGTCAGCTTGCAGGGGGGCTGCCATTACAATTGTCTTCTCCTGGAACTGTCCTGTTCCCATCTATGATGGATGTCAGCTTGCAGGGGGCTGCCATTGTGATTGGGAACTGTTCTGTTCTCACCTATGATGATGTAAGGTGCTTGTCAGCTTGTAGGTGCAGTGCTAGCCAGGGGAGTCAGAGCCAAGTGGTTAATGTTTAAACTCGCTCCTGCCAGCTTACAAGCCTGCTCCTGTTAACTCTGTACTTGTCTCATTACCACATAGGACTGTTCCAAGGATGAAATGAGGTAGAGCACCCAGCATGGAGTAGGTGTTCACAGGGGCAATGTAGATATAGGAGGTCTGCAGCCCAGGCAGCTTGGCCTGAGCCCAGAGGGCTCTGCCTGGCCTCTTCCCACCCCAAACTCCTTCAGACCTTGTACCTGCTTTAGGGAGCTCAGTCAGAAGTGTGTGTGTCAGGTGTGGGCATCTGTCAGAACTGTGGCTGGTGCCAGATCTGAGCCTGCCTCATAGCACTCTGGCTCTAAGCCCTGACAGATGCTCACACCTGACAGACACACCTCTGACTCAGCTCCCCTAGGCAGACACACAGTCTGATTCATCATGGGTAACCAGAAGATTTATTAAAAAATTTTTGTTGATTTGTATTTAAATAACTAGAGAACTTTAGCCCCAGGGTTGGTTGATGTGACTATCTTGATTTTTGTCATTCTCTGCAGTGGAAAGGTAGTCCCATTCAGCTCTGAAAAAGTTGGGGTGACCCCTGCTGGTCATCTCAAGAAATCTCAAGTAGAAGAATATCCATGAACTGAGTCATTCATTCATTTATTCATTCATTCACCACACTCACTTGACAACCACTTTACCAGGTTCTGTGCTAGGTGCTGGTGACATAAATATGATGAAGATGTGGTCCTGGCCTTCAAGAAGAACAGGGTCCCATGGCAGGAAGCAGTTGGAAAGCAGAATAATGGGGTAAATACTTTGAAAGTGAGAAGTTACAGGATCCCAGAAAAGGGTCCCTAACTATGGAAATTATGATGAGTGGGATCTAGTTTTAGTGGATTCCACATAAGAAAAGGTGTTTGAGCTGAACCATGAACACTGAAATGCTGAATGGAGTTTCTCTGAACAGACTAGCTGGAGACCTAGAGGGAAAGGTTAGACAGGAAGGGAGAAGCCATGCTAGACAGATAGAGCCTGGCTCTCAGGAATGAGAGATGTGGGGCCAGGTCATGCTGACTCCCATCCCAAATGGTCCCTATATGAATAAATTGAGTATCGTATTTGCCCAAAGGTGAGCTCTGTGATTAATTTCTATCACCTTTACTTGGATTTCAGCAGCAGTGATATCCATGGTACTGGTAGCAAGATAGCAAGAGTGTCCACAAACCCCAGTTCTACCAGGAAAGTTGGCTACACCTCCCAAGAAACCTCTTAAAATGATATGTGATGTATGTGCAGTTCCAGGCTGTCTTAATAGGGGTATGATTTCCAAAACATGGGAGGTGACAGTTTCACTTTTCCTTTATGTCTTAATCTACACAAAGCGTAGTGTGCTCTGTGTGCTAAGAAAGATTCAGACAGGTTCGGACATGTTAAAAAGGGAGCAGAATGCAGGGGGACAAGATGTTGTGTTTAAAGAACTGAAGATCTTTAGCCTGAAGAAGAGAAGGTACAGGGAGAAATAAAATCTCTTCTTTGAAAGAACTTCAGGTCGTTCTATTGTCCCCAAAGGACAGGTGCATGAACAATGACTGAAAGGTCAGGACAAAGCAAGGTGAAACTTGCTAGTGGTTGGAACCATCTGAAGATGCAGGGGCCTGCTCCCTATTCCAGGGAGAGTTCCAGCAAAGGCTGGGGCAAGGGTCACGGGATTGCTAACCCGCTTCAGTAGTCTTTCCAATCCTAGAAGTCCCTAAGATCCCGGACTCTTCCCAGTCACCACAAACCACAGATCTGATGGCTCCATCCCATAGGATTCTGGGATCACGGTATTCCACAGTCATTTCATAAATATCTCCACTTCCTTTCCTTTTCTCCACCGCCTACTCCTCAAGAAAGACCAAAGAGCCAGTCCCCGGGTCAGAAGACAAAGTAAAACAGAAATGAATTAAGTCAGACAAGCACTAAGAAATGTCAGCTGCTGCAGGATAAAGCAGAGTAGAGGCTGGCTGAGGTCCCACACTTGACAAGACGGAACCCCGAGCTCCTCAGGGGGAGCCCCAGCAGCCGCCCCTGCCGGGGCCATTCCCACGCTGCTCCTGCCCAGTCTGCTTTCTCTCCCATCCATTATTATAAACTCGCTGCTTAAAATAGCAAGGTAAAAGCAGAGTCCCTCCCCGGGGGTGACATCTGGGTTCCGTTGGAGCTCGTGGGCACACGGACCTCGCATCCATCTCAGCAAAGTTTAGAATACAATCTCCAGGAAGCAGTGATCTAGAGCGCCTACCCATAAAAGGGAAAAGTATTTAGTAATGTTTGGTCTCCAGCGGCTCCTTCTTTAACCCATTTTCAAGGCCCTTCTTGCTGCCTCTCCAGCCTGGTCAGTAAAGGGTTAGGTGGGTCATTAGCCAGTCAGCTCTTTGGATGCTATTCATTCTGCCTCAGCCGGTGTTTCAGTCTAACCTGGCCCATTTTACAGGAAGGAAAACCTAGGCGCAGAGAAGGGAAGCAACCTGACTGGGTCCAGTTATCGTTGTACCTGGTGCAAATTATTGAAGAGCCTCTGCTAGGTTAACGCTCCAATTATTTGTGTAACTGAAAACGCCAACTGTCTCTGAACCGCACTGAAATATTTTATCTGCCCTGGCCATGCTCATGAAAGAAAGAAAACTAATATACGAGTCTTCATTCTTTCATTCATCAGATATTTCTAGGTTGCCCACTGAGTATCAGATACTATGCTAGGTGCATTTCAAATGCTATCTGACTTAACCCCTATGAAATGGGTCTCATTGTTTCTGTTTTATATATTAAGAAACTAAGAATCAGAGAGGTTCAGCAATTTGCTCAAGATAACACAGCTAATAAGTGGCAGGCCGACGATTATAACCCGGGTTAGTTTGATTCCAAGGTCCACCATGTTTCTCCTCTTCTGCTCTGCCTCCTCCATCAGGAGTTGTGCTAGAGTGTAGCAGCAGAACCCAGCATGAGAACCTGCCCACCTGCCCCACAGAGAACTGAGGGTGCATTTCCAGTGAGGCTAAGGGTGGTGATGGGACAGTGGGGAGGAGCAGCAAGCTGTCAGGCCTGGCGTCTTATGAAGGCAAAAGAATAGGCTCACACTTCGAGGTTGTATGAGCCCCACTGTGGGGTGGCAAATCTGCCCATTCATCCATCTGTCCGTCTGTCCATCCATTCACCCACTCACCTTCTGACTCTTCCATTCATACAACTATCCATCAGTTTGTCCATCTAAACTTTCACTCCAGAAAGTTCCATGCTTGTTAAGTCAATAGCACAGGCTCTACCCCTGGGAATAGCCACTTTAGGGCCCTGTGGGTTGTGAGGATGGCAAGGGAGTAGGAAAGGGCTGTCCTAACAGTAGCCATACAAGCTGAGACATGTCTATCTACGACTGGCAGAACACCTCCATCCTGCACACATCAGCTGGGGGAGCTGCAGTGGCTCCCTTTGGGGGCTGCCTATGTCCCAGCAAGGATGGGGGCCATCATCCGGAGTCATGGTTTAGCAAGGGACTTTACAGAGACCACCTCCTTCAGTGCTCTTAGCAACCCTGTGAGGTGGGTAAAGTAACGTGAGTACTATTAACTTTTGTTCTTCAAGTCTAGTTGTGGAGGACATTGCTTCACTGGCCCAAGTTGGCACCATCATTGCGCTCTTCCCCGGCAAGGCTTCTGGATCAGTTGCCGGCTTCTGGACAGCCGCTCACTGTGGCTGCTGGCCACTCACACTGGCTACTGGCTACACGCAGTAGCCCATGGCAACCCACTGCAGCAAGGGCTGCAACCTACACCATCACCAGCAACTTCACGCCAGCCCAGCTCCAGGTTGAGATATTGTTCAGCACCTTAGCTGTAGAGGGCAGTGTCACTGGCCCTCATATGTGGGATCTGAACTGGGGCCCTCTGGCGTCCCAAGCCAGCTCTTAACCAACGCACCACTCGGCCGGCCCTATGATTAGTCCCGTTTTAAAGATGAGGAAACAGAGGCCTGAGACTTGTCCAAAGTCACATCAACCATAAATGGCTGTGTTGGAAGTCAGCTGCAGGTCTGTCTGACGCCTCAGCTCCTTGCAAGGCCAAGTCCATCAGTTCATGGGTGGCGGTCTTGGCAAGCAGTGGCCTCTGACAATGGCCTCAAGGATGCTTCTTCCAGGGTCTCACAACCAGCCCAAAAGAGACCAAACCACAGTGTCCCAGGAGCACAGCCTACAAGCTGAGTGGCTCTCATATTCTCTGTTAATCTTTGGTGTCAGGGAAAGACCCAAGGCCCTTCTGGGAAACAACGGGTTAACACAGACTCCACTGACCTTTATGGAGTGACTCAGAATTCTCCGAAGGGAGTTTTTTGTTTTTCCAGCTTTGAATTTTTGCTTTCATTTTAGCAGCACAAAGAATTTAAAAGAGATTAGGTTGCTATTAATACCACTGATCTATCTCTAGATGAAGAATTCGATGGAAGGAATTGTTTGGGGTGGATGCACACGCATCTCTCTCAGTCCCTTTGCAACTTCAGGGGATGACAGAATGGGCCACTGGAGGTTGACCAGTCTTGTCCCCTGGTCCCATCTGACAGGTCCAGACAGGGGCAAGGACTTGACCAATGCCACATCTGTGAATGAGGGGCAGTCAGAGAAGGTCCCGAAACCCTGATTTCCAGGCCCAGGGTTTGCTTTTAGTAAATAATAAGCAAATACATCCATGCTGTGAAAGCAAGAATCCTTGGGCAGTGCCTTTCAAGAGAGAGGGTGCCCCTTCCTCCCTGCACGCATCCCAGGGCCTCCCCTCTGTACTGACAAATAGATAAAAGACCATTAGACATGATTGGAATTAAGCCCATCAGGGGCTCTGCACTCCAGTGATGCTGACATCCATGGCCAGTGGCTATAAGTGGTGGGTTTAGAGAGAGAGAATAGCGTACTGTGCTGTGCTCAGTCCTGGGGAAGCAAGAATGGGGTGAAGAAGGGTGAAAGGAAGAAGGGGAGGGTGAGGGAATAGAAGGAACTTTCCCAGTGATTTCTCACCCTCAACACAATCGCTCTGATCCAGGGTCTGGGAGCACAGAGGCTGCAGCTTAGCGGTGCTTCAGTGAGGCTGGCCCTGAGGACTCCCAATGCACCCTCTCCCCCTCGCCCCCTCTTCCGGGGTCTCCACCCTTTGGCTGTGCTCTCCAGTTGTGAGGACGTTTTATAGGCTCTGTTGGCTGGAGGTGCCTTCCTCCCCTGATTCAGAATCCATTCTAGTCCTGGAAGTGAGCCAGCATCTTTTCAGACAGTGCCAGGGCCACATCCAGGAAGACAGGACAGGCCAGTTTCCAGAAGTTCAGAAATTAATATGGTGCTTAGTGTAAGGCGGTGGGGTGAGGGGAGTCAGTGGAGGGGGTGAGATGCAGGATAGATGGCACATCTGAAATAGTAACTGACAGCCCTCACTTTCCCTATATCTCTTTTCCCCACTTGCCCTTCCCTTCACACAAAGAGCAAGGCCATTCCCTACTCAACGTCTTGGGAAAAGATTGTAGCAGCAGGAGGTAAAAAAAAAGGAGTTTATCTCTGCCTTATATGTCTCCAAAGGCTAGCCCTTAGGGAAACAGAAAGTGCTCAGGGCACAGAAAAGAGATTTGGGAAAAAACACTCTAAGTAAAGGTATGTCTCCCACCACCCAAGACCAGTAAAATATGGGGTGAAGGAGAGACAGGAGAGGTGGGGTAGAAGCTGTGAAGATGTAGACTCTGGTAAGTCCATGAGAAAGGGGCCTGAGCCTGCTTCCCTGGGGAGGTGGGTAAAGATCCCCAAATCTGAGAGCAGAGGTCTTATGCCCCATTTCCCAGACAGAATCCTGAGGAGAA
The DNA here is from genome assembly GCF_001890085.2 of Hipposideros armiger. Lineage (NCBI taxonomy): Eukaryota > Metazoa > Chordata > Mammalia > Chiroptera > Hipposideridae > Hipposideros > Hipposideros armiger. Next base: position 893,547 of record NW_017731606.1, on the reverse strand, counting down.
GACCCCCGAAGAAAAGAGATGGCTATTTGGTATGACTTGATAGATAAGGCCTTTAGATATTCTCAGTTTCTTGTTTCGGGGTGCGGGGGAGAGGGGGAAGGGCAAATAGCACAATAGTTTCTATGCGTCCAGGAGAAGAGTTGCCAGAACTGAAGGTGCCTTGAGAAGGCTGACCCAGAGGTTACCTACTGACCAAGGACTAACAGAAAGCATGATGGACGTCTCGTCAAATGCTGGCTAGGACACATGACTTCTGGCACCAGGGTACCCTCTTCACCCCAACATCCTGGTGCGTGGGGAGCCCCTTGGACCTTAAATGCCACTAGGGAGGAAGGAGGGGGTTTGGAGAAACCCTGAAATGCCTGAGACCCAGGTTCTACACCCCCTGAAAAATGGTCAAACCAAGGCCAGACTTCCTTCCACCCACCACCCCGCCCCACCCCCAGCCATGACAGGAAGTAAACCAGAACATCTCCCCAGGTTTCCTCTCCAGCTCATTCGCTTCAGCAATTCTTTTTTTAAAAATAAGTCCACTTGAAAAAATTTTTGCTTCTTGGAAATATGTGCAATTGCTCAACCGGAGGCAGTTCAAAGGCACCAGGAACAGCAGAAAAGTATCCGCGCTTCCCATTTAGATCCGAGCAGAAATAAATCTTGTCCGGTTCTCTTTGTTCCAGGCCGCCCGGCAGCCTCTTTCCTGAGTCACTCACTCCAGGGTGACACGAGTCATCATCCTGGGGTCAAGGACCACACGGTGTTCCTGGGTCTGCAAGGCTGACCAGGGCACCGAGGGGCCATCAGGAAGAACGGTGCACCAAGAGCTGTCTCCTGGGTCCTGAAGCTGCCTCTGCCCTCCCGCATGTGTGGCCTCAGGGAGTCCCTCGGCCTGCCTGGGAAGGAGCTGTATTTCTAGGTCCTTCCAAGTTACACTTTGTTGGAGCCTCTCCAGTGGTGTGCAGGAGCCTGCTCGTCTCAGCTCACAAGGGCTGAATGCAAAATTGTCAAAAATTTTGTGAGCTGGTCATTACACAAACATCATTAATAATTAAGACAAAATGCTAATTCAAAAAAAAATATATGCACCCCTATGTGTATTGCAGCACTATTCATAATAGCTAAGATATGGAAACAACCAAATACCCATTGGGAGACGACTGAATTAAGAAACTGTGGTATATTTATATCTTGGGGTATTACTGCGCCATGAAAAAGAATGAAATCTTACCATTTGCAATGATATGGATGGAACTAGAGAATATTATGCTAAGTGAAATTTGTCAGTCTGAGAAAGACAAATACCATATGATGTCACTTATATATGAAATCTAAAGAACAGAATAAATGAACAAACAAAACAGAAATAGACTCAGAGATATAGGTAAAAAACTGATGGTTGCTAGATGGGAGGGGGGTAGGGATGAGGGAGAAGGTGAAAGGATTAGAAAGTATAAATTAGTAGCCACAATATAGCCACAGGGATATGAAAGATAGTTTGGGGAATATAAACAACTATGTTGTAAAGACTTTGTAGGGTGTCAGATGGGCACTTGTCTTATTAGTGAGACCACTTCATGGATGATGTAGATGCCTGACCACTGGGTTGTACACCTAAAGCTGAAGCTGAATAATATTGAATGTCCACTATAATTTTATATATATGTAGTCATGGGATATGGAGTACAGCCTAGGGAATAGAGTCAATGGAATTGTAACAGTTATATACGATGTCAGACAGGTAGTAGATTGGGGAGGGTTATCACTTTGTGAGGAGTGTAAATGTCTAACTATTACATTGTTTTGTATACCTGAAACTAATAAAATAAATACATAAATAAATGTAACAGCTTACATAGTCAAAAAGTAATAAATTAAAATTAAGTTACATTAAAAACAAATGAAAGAAACACCCCAAATAATCACACATGAATTATTTTGCTGCATTTTACTATTATCTATGTTCTTGAGATGATTTATTTCTAGCGTGTCTGTGTGGTAGAAACACTATCCAATGATGTGCTACTGCGCATCTCTTTCTAATTGCATGTTCAGTGATGTCTAGTTAGTAGCTTGAAATTGGTGATGATGGAAGTATTTATACCACAGGAATCAGCAAATGGTACAGGTCTTCGGCCTTTCATTCCCCCAGAGAGCCAGCTGTGAAACATTTACTAGAGCACCACTGAGCCTCCTTCTCGCCCCTGTCAGGGTGCAGAAGGAACACAAATGATTTTATCACCTCGTGATAGCATAGTTATGGAGATCTGATGGCCAGCTGCCTTTGGATAACTCTTCCCAGGTGCACCATGGGCCCCTCACACTTGTCCTGTCCCAAACAGAACTCATCTTTTCCTCCCCCCTGCAGCGCTGTCCTCCCCCCAGCCCACTCTTCCTGTGCCCTAGTGAATGGTACTCAAGCTAAAAACCCAGAAGTCATTATGGCTCCTTCTGCTCCGTTACCTCCCACATTCGGTTAGACTCCAAGTCCTGTCAATCCTAGTTCAGACATGGCTTTGCTCACTTCCTACCTTCCCACAGCTACCACCCCTGCCATGGCTCTGTGTGACCTGTGTCACTGCAACACCCTCATTGGTCTCCTTATCTCTGACCCGGCCGCTTCCAACCACCCTCCACAAGATGCCAGGGCAGTCTCTCTAAAACATAAATGACACATCCTTCCCTTCTTAGAATCTTTGAGGACACTTTTTCCATGGGACCAGTTCTGAGTCAAGACCCCGGCCCCTCTCTCTGGCCTCATCTCCTATTTTAGCCTTCATACACCTTATGTTGCAACCACAATGGACCAACAGCCAACCTCCAAACATGCCCTGTTTTTTCATGCACTTTGCACATATCTTTTTCCCTATGCCTGGGCTCCCTTCTGCCCCCTTTCTAGGCCTGAAGAACTCCTACTCATCCTTCAAGAGCCAATTCAAATGTCCCCTGCTTCATATACCCATTCCACCTCTGCACTCCACCCCCTCCAAAAAAAAGATACTCCCTTCCTATTTCCTATGGCTGCAGTAACAAATTACCATACACTTGGTGTCTTAAAACAACACACATTTATTATCTTATAGTTTTGGGGGTCAGAAATCTAGAATCAGTCTCTGTGGGCTAAAATTGACGTATCAACAGGGCTGTGTTCCCTCCGCAGGCTCCAGGGGAGAATCTATCTCCTTGCTTTTCCAGCTTCTAGAGGCTGCCTACATTCCTTGGCTGGTAACCCTTTCTCCATCTTCAAAGCCAGCAGTGTAATATCATTTCCCCTCTCAGACCCCTGCTTCCATTTTCACATTTCCTTTCGGTCTGACTTTGCCCAGCTGCCTCCTTCTTATAAAGACCCTCGGGATTACATCGGGCCCATGCAGATAATCCAGGGTAATCTCTCAGTCTAAGGATCCTTATTTTAATTATATCTGCAAAGGTCCTTTTTCCATTTAAGGTAACATATTCACAGGGTCCAGGGATTAGAACATAGACATCTTGGCAGTGGGGCGAGGGGGGGATTACTCAGTTTACCACACCTCTCTATTCTCCCAGAGCACCTTGCATGGACCTCAATTCAACTAGAATTTGAGCGTCCAACAGCAGGGACTATACTTGATTCATATTTTTACTAATATTCTAATAAATATTGATATTTTTATGACCAACATTCAGTACAGGGTCAAACGCAGAATGGCCACTCACTGTTTGTTGAGTTAATTAATGAGTGAAACCATATCACTAAGCAATAGATTAAGAAGGCTTTGCTTTAATTGGCAACCAGCTTCTGTAAAAGTAAAATTCATATAGAGGATGCAACTCAAATCCTTGATGGGCCAGGCAGGTGAGATGAATGACAGCCACTTATGGAGTGTGGCAGGCTAGAGGGCACAGTGGCCATCTAACAGGGGCAGGTACTATTCAATTTTGAGGTCATGAAAAAAAACAACAATCTTTCTTGGCCAAATCTCCCAATTTTTTAAGAAAAGCCCAAGTCCCAGCAGTTTAATATGAAATCCCCCAATTTACAAATGTTAGATCTAATTCAAAAATTTAGCTTGGCACGGACTCTGGGGCCATTCAGACACCTTCCACCTCAGCCATTCAGTCACTGAGCTCAGCCTTGGCTTACAGCCCGGCACAAAAGCTGGTGGGCATGAGGGAAGCACAGCTCGAATGCTGGCTCCTTGGAAAAGATAGGCGAGCAAGTTGCATTTCAGAACATTTCCAGCCAAGATGGTTAAAATGCATAAATGTCCGCTGCTTTAGAAATAGTTTTTTTGTTCACAATATATTAGTTGGGAAGAAAAACAGATGGTATGACTCTAGTTTCATTTAAAAGTCATAGATATTTTTATGTATATACATGTTATGTGAAATATATGTGGATAGATATATGGCTGTCTCTATCTACAGGAGTGGCTAAAGTCCAGAAGATTGAGATCCAAATGTTAAAAATGGGTATCTTCAGTGGAATTATGAATAAACTCAAATGAACATATTTTAAATACTTAATGTTTTTTCCATTTTTTATACAATAAGCATGACTTACTAATATAATAAATAATGGAATTGTTAAAGGGGAAAAAAAGATAGTCTCTTATTGTCCTGAAAAATTAAAGAGTTTATACCTGTTGATCATGGATCACTTAGGCATCAATGGTCTTCATTTCAGTGTGTGCTAGTTGAGTCTCTGATCCTTCTTGTGCAATTCCCTGTCTAGAATTCCCTGGCCACCCCTTGCTCATCCTCAATACTCAGTTCAAATCTCACTTCCACCAGGAAGCCTGCCCTGACTTCCCCTCTGATGCCCTTCTGGGCTCTGTGTTCTCCCTTCCTCATGGCTATGTTGCTTTGTCTTATAATCATTTGTTTACTAGACCTGCAGTTAGTTCTCATCCTTTTTGCTACCCAGTGCCCTGAAGGTATACAACCAATTTCTATCAACTAACAGATGCATACATCTCCAAGGTGGTAGAAGTGTGAGTAGTCTTCTAATTAACTCTGATGAGCTCCCTTCGTGGAACACACTATCCCCTCCAACTACCTTCTCAGCCATAGTTCATTAAGAATCATGTCTTAAGCTTCAGGACACTGTGTGTGGTCCCCCTGCCCCCCCCCAGCAGGGGAGAGAGGGCAGCCAGCACCTGACTGTTCTCTGTGGATAAGCCTATCCTCTGTCTGAGCTGGACAAGGCTGTTTGCTCCAGAACTTTTGTTCCTGGCCAGACCTGTGATTAATTATCTTAATATCTCTTGGTGTCTCTGTTTTGATGTGTCATTACCAGGATGACAGCATGTATTACTTATTGATTTCCTTGGGCCATAACCATTCTTAATGTAGGATCAATAGTGGTAGTAGAAGTATTAATAATAATAGTTTTGAATACGACTTATGTGCCAGGCCCTGTGTCATGCTTTCTACACACACAATCTCTTTTAATCATTATAATGGTTCTGACAACAACAATGATAGCTGGCACTGGTTGAGTAGTAACTGCCTGTCAGGCAAGTGTAAACTCTTATTGTGCTTTATCTCCCTGAATTCTAACAGTAGCCCTGACAAGTGGGTACCATTTTTATCCACACTTCACAGAAAAGGAAACAAAGTCAAGCAACTTGCTAAAGATAAAACTTATCACAATAGATGGCAGAGCCAAGATATATGACAAAAATAAGATAGGTAGTCACTTGAAGAACCATAGACTATGGATGAGAGAAGAAACTTTAAGGTCTTCCTGTCCAGAGTCCTAGTTTTAACTTTTTGATCTTCTCTGAATCTATGTATAATGTTCTTTTCATTAAAATACTACTAAATGTATATTTTTAAAATTATGTCCTAGATGGTGGTGGGTTCCTTGAAGGCAAGGCCAGTGTATAATTCGTCTCTCAGGGTTTCTTGAATAGATAAACAAGTGAATGAGCAAGCAAGTGAGTAAGTGAGTGAGTGAGTGAGTGAGTGAAAAAAGAAGTGTCACATACTCTATGATACAGAGGGGTTAGGAGAACAAACCCTGCTTGTTGACGAAGCCTTCGGAAGCCAAGTGACACCCCCCCCCCGAGGGCTGATTTCACCTGTGGCCCCATCGTGGCTTTGGAGTCCCTCGTGTGAGAAGTGGAGCAGACTTGGTCCCATTTTCCTCTTTCTGGACTGACATGAACACACATCACCTGGGCAGCTGCCTATGCAGGTGGATGGCCTTACCTGCCCCCATTCCCACTGAGCTTCCCCAAGTTAACAGCTGAGTTTTTCTCTCAAGGATGTTACGGGGTTTCCTGTCTTCCTGACTTCCTGACATACATGTGCAGATATTCCCCCTAGGAGTCTACCAACTAAAACCTAACAAAAGGCAGGACTCCTCTGCTACTTTCATGCTTCTGTGTGACCACCCAGGAGTACTTTGCAAAGTGACTTTTAGGATTAACTTATCAATGGGTTTCCAGCTTTAACTTAAACCCAGCAGGAAACCACAGAGCAGGTCCCCTGGCCCTTCTATCTCCACTTGGAAAGCTAGCCAATACATACCCCAAATGGCTGACGGTGTGTGTTCAAATGTGCCATCACCCTAGCATCTGCTACCATGGCACTCTTGGAACCACTTACTTCCCGACAGAGTGGAGCCATGAGGTTTTGCAAGATAGTTCCAGCCTCTGATCCCATACCCAGTCACATGGCCCAACAACACCTGCTCTGACAAGGGGATTCTGATTCTGGGGGTTCTGGTAATCCAGCACCTGGAATCACCCATTCCTGTGAGGCAGGCCTCTGGGAACTGGGGTCCCTTATTTCAGGGAGAAGCCCAGAGAAATCAAGCCAGCTTGATGGACCTTAATGAGACCCAGCAACAGCCAGTCCTGTCCACACTGCACATGCAGACTCTGTCAGAAGCCAACAGTAGGGCCGAACCTGAGCCAACAACCTCTCCCTCAGATCTTCTGGCCTCTGCACCTAAAGACGTTCATTCCTTAGGATGGGGATGAAGATGGAAAAAGACAAGCTGCTATTTTGTCCAGGACTTCATATCTGTCAAGGTCCATTCAGACTGACAGGAGAAGCCTGCCTGAAAAGCCAGGATCAGCACCTTATCACCTTGGGAACTTCGTTCCGAATAAAAATAAAATTTCTTCCTTGACTCAGCAAACCCCCCCCACCCCCCACGAAAAGAACATCCAGTTCCCAGTGTGCCTCTCTATGCCGTTCCTCCATCTCCTTCTTTCCTCCCTCCTTTCCCAGCTTTGTCCTGGGATGCGACCATCAGGGCTTATACGCATACGAGTTTATGCAGGAACTGGTTTGGGAAAGTCAGAAGGAAAAGATGGCCTCCACAGCACCTGCCTAAATCATGCACTCATTTAAGAAATGCTTATTGAGTGCCTCCTCCATGCCAGGTACTATGCTAGGCACTGGGACTCTGAGGTTTTCCTTCAAGACTGTCTCCCAGGAAGCCTTCCCCAACCTCTCCCAGATGCTGCGCACTCCGTGTTCTATGATAGCACCGTGCAGCTGTCCCCATCTGCCATGTGGTGGTTTCTGTTTCCTGCACATTAACTGCGTCAGCCAAGCCTGAGGGTAGGGAGCTTTCTCCTGTGCCTCAGCAGTGGGAACACAGCACGGGTCCAGAGCAATTGCTCAATACCTGGTGGATTCCTCCTTTTACAAGCAAGGACTCTAGGAATCAAGCCTTGTTTCACTCTGTATACACCCAGCACAGTATGGACATATTAGCTCTCGAACCCTCTCAGCTCTGTGAGGAAGGTAGTATAGCTCCATTTTACAAATGAGGAAATTGAGCCTCAGAGAGGTACAGTGACTTACTCTAGGTCATACCATCAGAAAACAGAGTCAGGACTAAAACGTGGGTCTCCTGCGCCCAAAATGGGGTATCTGGCCCTTTTCAAGAGAGAACTCATTTCCATGCTTCTTTTAACTCAGCAGAGACAGAAGAAGAGGGCTGGGAGATGTTTCCTGCCAAGGGGATATTGATTGTTCCAGCTCACAGCCCTACCTCAGGGCCAGCAAGGACAACCCTAGCTGAGGTGCAGAACTAAAAGTCCTTCCACAGCACCCCCCAAGGTTGACAGGAAGCAGCTGCATCATCTAAGACAGAAGAGGCAGCTCTTCCCTGCTGGGATGGAGTGCCCCCAGCTCAAGTCCTGCCCCCCGTTTATCTTCACTCTGGCAATCCCAGCTCTCAGAAGCTGTGGAAATACATCCAATAACCTGGCCCTGGGCTGCAGGGCCAGAGTCCGGCCTAATACGTGCTTCAGGAAGCCAAAGAAGGACTGCTGCGGGCTTGGTGACAGGGCCTTCTGGGAAGTGAAGAGCAGGCTCTGATGCCAACTGCCTGTGTGGGGATGAGTTCCTTCACCACTTGGGCCTCACTCTCCCTATCTCTATAGTACAGGTTGGGCTAAGTTGCCAGCCTGTGCCCCACTTTCTGCCCCTTGAGTTTGGGGTACACACTGCCTTGTGAGAACAGTCATGTAATCAGTGGCGAGGGGACTAACTAGCATTTCCAGGGCTGGAGGTAGCCTTTGGACATTTTTGCATTACATCCCTCAGGTTACAGTGATTGGTTCAAGAGTCAGCATGTGACCTGCCCAGAACCAATGAGACACAATAAGACTTTGCTGGGCATCCTGGGAAAGAGTCTTACTCTTAATTTCAGACCTTGAGTGTAAAAAGATCCTTCTTGTGAAAGGGAAAAAGAACTTGTCTAAGAATGGATTCAATGTGAAAGAAAGCATAGCAAGGAGCCAGAAAGAAACCAGGTCTTGAGGTTGTCATCTATGGCCCTGATCAAGCTATGCCTGATACTCCTGGCTTTTTATGTTTCAAGAATCAATGAATACCCCTTTTGCTTAAACAGGCTTGTGTTGGCTTTTTTGGCACTTGTAATAAAAAGTTCCAACAGGTAGAAACAGCCCAGCCTTTGTAAAGTGGGCTCTACAGGGCCTTTCTCAACACCAAAGGCTTCTTTCACTCACTGCTCTGCTGCCTGCCTGAGAATTCGAGCTGGAAAACTCAGATCTAGAGCAAATGAACTTGTCCTAAGTTATTCCTAACTACACTTACCACCATGCCCCTTTCCTCAGAACCAGCTTCTCTTTCTGCCGTCCCTGCCCCTATTGATGGGCTCAGCATCCTCCCAGAAACCCCAGCCCAAACCTCTGAATCCCTCTCCCCCATGATGCCTATCTCCCACCCTTTCCCTTACTACATACACATTTAAACTCAGGCTCCAGAGGAGAGACTAGGTTTGACCAGCTTTCATGTTTCTGCCTAAAAGATAACCCAGTGAACATAAAGAAATGTTTTTTTGAGTTAAATTTCAACCTTCAAATAACTTTCCAAAGCTGCTGCCTCCTTCTGGATGACCCTCAGGAACTCACTCCACCTATTCCTTAGCTAAGAATCGGATGGGAACCGACTGCTCACCCTTCCAGGACAGTAGACCCCAAGACCCAAGCAACAAGAGGCTGTATGAACAGGCTCGCCACCCTCTGCCCCGGACCCCAGACCCACAGTTTGGAGGAAGAACTCCAGTTTGCAGGACAAGGAAGAAGCTCAAACCTTGCCATCAAGGCCAATGGAGGGGACAGGAGCAGTTGTGAATCTCAGCTGAGGTCTGTTTTTCATAAAAGCAATCTGAGCTGAACTGCATTTGCAGTTTGGTCAATTCAAAAGATGCTCCTTGGACAGAGGTTATGGCCATAAAAAGCTGTGTGCTAAAGTAAACAGAGCAATTTCCTTGGTATCTAAATCTATGCAAATAGCTGCAGAATTTGAGTCTTTAGACACCATTAGAGAACAGACTGTGGTAAACAGTGATGTGAAATGACCTGGAAGGGTGGGGATGGGAAGAGCGAAAGCAGGACCTCGGGAACGGCTCTCACAACAGCAAACTTTGGTGTCCCCAGGCACAAGAATTTCAGCATATTGCTACTTGAACAGGCACGTGCAACTGCTGTTGCTTAATGGCATGAGATAGGAAGTAACTATAGAGGATTTCTCTTTGGGGGAGTTATCACCTTTCCACAACAGAAAGATGGGGAGTGCATGCAAACAATTCCAAGGCATCAGCAGAGGAGAACCTGTATTTATTGCACCAGGCGCTCCACCTGGCTCTTTACATCCTTTATCTTATTTAGTTCTTACAACAGCCATGATATCATTATTCCCATTTTACTGAAACTCAGAAAGGATAAGTAATCTGCTCCAGGCATCACAATTACTAAGTATTATAAACAGGGTTTGAGCTCAGGGTAGTCTCACTCCAAGCCCAGGGTTCTATTTAACACATCGTGATGAGGCTTCTAGAGCAATACAGAAAGAAGCCAGCAGCAGCAGTGCCAAGCACCGTCACCACCACAGCCACCACCACAAAAGAAACACGGCCAGAAGAGGATTTTCTGGCTAAGGATTCACCAACTCATCCTGGAGAAGGTATTGTCCTTAACATCAGATTCACATATGTTGTCTGTTAAGTTGCAGCTTGCTATTTGTTTACTATCTCTCCTTAAATTAACTGTTTGGTGAACAGCTTACAGTTCAATCCAGGGTTTAAGCTGAGTCATTCTTTAAAAGCTTCTGGAAATGCAGAACCTTCTGGAAATCTTTCATCTGTATTTCCAGATGAGAGGAGCTGATAACTAACCAGAAAATGAACTCCTGGAAGGTTTGGTCTCCTGATGAACTAATCCATCTTCTAAGTGAAAGTGGCCTTCCTAAAACCACTTTGGTTGTATTTCTCCCCTGAATAAAACATTTCAGTGACTCTCAATGCACTGATTCCCAAACCTGAGGATGCTTACTAGAATCATCAGAGGTGTTTGATAAAATGCACACTCCTGGGCCCACCCCAGATCTACTGAATCAAAACATCTGGGGATGGGGCCCAGGAATATGCAGATCTAACAGTCCCTCAGAGGACCCGTATACCTAGAAGACCAGAGCTCGAAAACCCCTGGTCCATAGATAAAGTCCAGGTACATTGGTGTGCAGGCCAGACTTTCTGCTCTGAGCTTACCAACCTCTCCTGTTTCTTCTCAAGAGGCTACCACCAAGGTATCCCACACCCCAACATCTCCTCAGGTCTCAGTTTCCAGAATATTCCATGTGCTTTCAAACCCTTCTGCCACTCTTTCGGCCTCATAGGCCCATCTCTCCCATCTGTCTTCATGGAAGACTACTCATCCTTCAGGAGCCACCTCATGACCTTCACCAGATTAACCCCTTCTGTGTACTTCTTTTCAGAATTTTAAATTGTTTCGTTGGGAACACAGACTGCAGAGCCAAACAGGGTTGGGGTTTACCTTGTATTTGCCACTTCTTAGCTCTGTGACTTTGGCTGTTGAATCTCACAAATTTTTGTGAAAAATAAGTATGCAAATATATGTAAATTATATATACATTGGCTAGTATAGGGTAGCACAAAGTAAGCTATCAGAATGATAGCTTTTCTTATTTTTACTATTATTATTGTTTTTATCTGTATACCCATATTATGATGACTTTTCTCTTACACAAAGTTCAGCAAACTGTGGCCTATGGGCCAAATCTGGCCCACTGACTGTGTGAAGTTTTATTGGAACACAGCCATGATCATTCATTTATGTATTGCCTATGACTGGTTTTGCACCATAAGGGCACCATAGTTGAGACAGATTCTATCTGAACTCACAAAAACCTAAAATACTTACTATTTGGATTTTTATAGAAGAACTTTGCCAAACCTGCTCTAACATAATTACAATTATTTGTTTTCAGGGTGGTCTTTACCTGACAGCAACTCAATGGTTTTCATGGCAGACTCCTATTTATCCTCCAAAATCCAATCTTCCTCATTTTTGTTACCCCTGCATTTGATATCTAATTAGGATTTGGCAAATGTTGAAATGAATCAAATAATTCTTTAAAACCCACTTTAAATGCATACATCTCCAGAAAGTCCCTAAGGAGAGAGGGGTCAAGACTTCCGGAAGGACCAAGGCTGAGGTAATAGAGATGTACAACTTGGGGAAAACAGGGGCACCTGGGAAATAGAATCAGGTACTCGTGGGCCCTGAAGTCTTCCCTGTAGCACTAGTTCTGAGCCTGATTCTCCCTGCTGAGGGCTCTGCCCTCAGAGCACCACAGTCCCTCTGCCTTACCCCAATCTGACCCCAGCACCTGGGCCTTGCAGTAGAAATATTTTTCCCTGAGGGAGAGGAGAGGAAAAGACCCTTCCAGTAAATTCTCTTTTCAAAGGTTAGTATATGCCTATTATCCAAGAAGGCAAAAATGGTTGGTCCAAATGGTCTAACGACCCTCATGTCTTTTACTGTGGGCAATTTGATATACTCATTTTGAATAAATGAACTAACTGATATTTTTTTCTCTGTAAATTTAATTTTTTTTTAGTTTTGACTACTCATGAATCTACATTTCCTAAGCAAAGCTACTTTTGGGAAGAGAACTAGGATTTCAAAGCAGTGAGGCCATTTCTTTGTGAGCCTGTTATGAAACCACTCTGTGACCTTGGGCCAGTCAGACCTTTCTCTGAGCCTAGCTTTCAGCTTCTGTACAATGACTTTCAAACTTTTGATTCCCTGGAGTTCTGACCAGAGGGGCAGCCTCCCCCAGCTCATGGTGACAAAAACAGTAGCAACCTGACTACAGACCCGCTTGATAGAGCTTCTTTCCTCTTCCATGCCTCTGTGCTACAGTAACATTGTGTCCTGCCTTCTCCCCACCCCCCTCAGCAATTCATTCCCACTGCCCTTTCTTGATACTTAAAGAAGATACTTTAGCTCTGAAGCAGATCCTCAGGAGATAAGAAAATGCCACTGATGTAGCTGGAAAAATCTGAGCTGGATGAAATGGAAAGAGAGCTCTCCCCTGAGGCTGGATGAGAAGTGCATGGATGAAGGCCAAAGTCCATTCCTTCCTTGAGCCTGGGAGCTGGCAGCCCACCCTCTCCTTCAGAATGCAATGCCCCCCTTACCTTTCACTCTCCTTGCCAATGCCCTCATGGGCATAACTGCTGAGCCTGCAGGATCCTGGTTATCTGGGGGCAAATCAATCTTATTGTGGATTGTACTGGTTTTTATTGATTTCCTTATGGGTGATTTATAACTGCCCGTTCCCTAAAAGGGTTTGTGGCTGGATATCAATAAAAATACTCTGAAAGCAAGGGAGTTAAAAATAAAAGACTGAAAACGGGAGCAGAGACTGCAAAGGAGAGAGGGAGATAACTCCACCAGCCGAGGTGGGATGACTCCAGCTCAGATGACCTAGAGGGAAATCTTGATTTTCAGTTCCTACTGACATAACTAATTGAGATCAGCAGCAGCTTGCTTTGGGGTATTGTAAAAATTACAGAGCAAACAATACTTATATCCTGAGCTTCCAAAACTGACCTGCCACTCAAAAGAGAACAAATTAGAGTGAGCTTTTGCATTTAAGAACTTTAAAGTTCACAGGAGTCTTTGTGTTTAAGAACTTTAAATATCACTTCACAGAAGGACACTTCATGCAAGTACGTTACCATACTGTCTACACAGCAGGATCTGGAATTACTTTTGCTTTAAAAACAATTTTTTTTATTTAAGCAGACAGTATAAACAGAGGTTCTAGGTGTTATGTGCATGTCTGAATCTGACAGCTGGTCATCGACCTCCTTGATGTGGCTATGGAGTAAACCCTGAAAAAAATGAGCTCAAGGAACATGCAGAACCACACATAAGGATCCCTTATTTCAGGGACTCTAGGTCACTCTCATTTGGTGGTCGCAATGAGTGAGTTATATAAACAAACTCTGGCTTTACTTGTTGCAGTTAAACAGAGATCAAAACTTTCAGAGGAAAACCAAGAAAGTTATTGTTATGGGCTGAACCATGTCTTCCCAAAATTCATATATTAAAACCCTAACCCCCAGCACCTCAGAATGTGACTGTACCTGGAGATAAGGCTTTTAAAGAGGTGAAAGTTAAAATGAGGCAACTAAAGTGGGCCCTAAACCAGCCTGACTGGCGTCCTTATAAGAAGAGGAAATGTGGACACACAGAGAGATACCAAGGATGTGTGTGCAGAGAGGAAGACCATGTGTGGACACAATAAGAAGGTGGGCATCTGCAAGCCAAGGAGAGAGGTCTCTTTTGTTTTGCAAAAATAGACAAGCAGATCCTAAATTTCGTATGGAAATGCAAGGGACCAAGAATAACAGAAACAATCTTGAGAAACGGAGGAAAAAAGTATGATTCACATCTCTCAATTTCAAAACAATGTAAAACTACAGTGACACAGTATGATACTGGATACTATACAAGGATACATAGATCAATGGAACAGAATTGGGAGCCAATAAATAAACTCTTACATTTACAGTCTATTGATTTAGACAAGTGTGCCAAGATAATTCAATGAAGAAAGAATAGTCTTTTCAACAAATAGTTCTGGAACAACTGGATATCACATGTAAAAATAAAGTTGGATCCCTTCCTTATAACGTAGACAAAAATTAACTTAAAATGAATCAAACACCTAAACAGAATAGCTAAAACTATACAATTTTTAGATGCAAACATAGGAGTAAACCTCTGTGTCTTTGGATTAGGCAATACCTTCTTAGATAAAACACCAAAAGCACAGGCAACAACAGAAAAAAATAAATAAATTTGACTTTATCAAAATTAAAAGCATTTGCACTGCCCATGATACCATTAAGAAAGTAAAAATATGCCCATAGAATAGGAGAAAATATTTGCAAATAATATATCTAATAAGGGACTTGTATTCATAATACATAAAGAACGTTTACAAATCAGTAATAACAATTTTAAAGTGGACAAAAAGTTTGAATAGGCATTTCTCCAAAGAAGATAAACAAATGGCCAATAAAAAAAGATACTCAATGTCATTAGCCATCAAGGAAATGCAAATCGAAACAACAATGAGATACTACTTCATACCCATTAGGATCGCTAAAATAAAAAAAAGACAAATAAGAACAAATATTGGCAAATATGAAGAAAAATTGGAACCATTGTACATTGCTGGGGGAAATGTAAAAGGATACAGACAGTTTGGAAAACAAATTGTTAGTTCCTCAAAAGATTAAACATAGATTTACCAGATGATCCACCAATTCTACTGCTAAGTATATATCCAAGAGAATCTATGTCCACACAAAAGCATGTACACAACATTCATAACAGCCTTATTCATAATAGCCAAAGGGTGGAAATAAACCAAATGTCCAACTAATTAACAGATAAATAAAGAGTGGTCTATCTAATTATTCAGCCATAAAAAGGAATGAAGTACTGATACATGCTAAAATATGAACAAACCTTGAAAACAAAAAAGCCAGTCACACAAGACCATACATTATATGATTACACTTATATAAAAAGTCCAGAATGGAGCAATCTATAGAGATAAGAAGTAGATTAGTGGTTCCTTAGGGCTGGTGGGAATGTGGGGAATGGGAAGTGACTATTAATAAATACGGGGTTTTGGGGTGGGAGAGGGGGTGATAAAATGTTCTAGAATTAAATAGTGGCAATGGCTACATAATTCTCTGAATATATTAAAAATCATTGAATTGTACATTTTAAATGGGTTAACTGTATGGCAATAACATCCTAATAAAGACGTTAAAAAATAAAACTTCTGAAGAGGAAGAGGGAGAGAACTAGCTTTTATCCTTACTACATGGTAACCTCTTGGGACACAGTTTCCTCAAAGACAAAAAAAAATGGAAAAGCTACATGGTTTCTAAGTTTCCTTCCATCTCTAAAATTCCTGAGTGTATGTAATTTAAGAAAACAGGCTGAGAAAAAGCGATGGAATACATGTGAATGTATCTAGGGTGGGATTATGTGGGGAGAAATGAAGAAGGAGACAACAAAAAAACTAAAAGAAATAGAAAAAGATGATGGGACAAGGGACATGAGCTCAGAGTGACAGACACAAAGAGACACGGAGACCAGATTATTCCCACAAAGAAAGGGAAACTGGCTTAGAGGCATATGCAGATCACTTGCCCATTCCTCCATTTAGCAAATACTTACTGAGCACCTATGAGGCACCAAGCTCTGTGTACAGTAGCAAACCAGGTAGGCCGAGGCCCTGGGCTCAGTGTAAGAGACAAAGCAGTAGTCAGGCAATTATAAGCATGGCTAGTGAGAGCTGGGGTGCAGTCGTTCAAGATGCTCCAGAAGTACGCTCTCGAACACACACACTCCCCCTATACCACACTCAACACATGCAACATTCCCAAAGGTCAAAAACATTTCTGCAGGGTACACCATTTCTCATTTGAGGCACTTAGAATCCTGCTAGAAGACATTCAAATACATGTTGTGTTTTTACAAGTATGGGCACAAGTGGGAACGGCATCTGTTATTTATTCTCCCCCTGAGGTCTCTACAAAACGAAATTCAAGGACAGGATTCATCCCTAAGTCTGGAGATGTCCTGTACTCTTTTGCCTTCATCAGTGAGGACTGGCTTTAGAAATAGAGAGAACATGACCTATTTAACAAGCACACCAGCGCCACTCTTCTGGGCTTTCAGCTGGAAAATTCCCAGAACACATTCTGTTCTACTCTCCTTACATCCCATCCAGACCTGGCCCAAAAAAAGTATCCTATGATGCCTGCTTCCCACCCTGTCGTGTGGCTCCTCTACTGCTGACAAGCATGTGAGAGGGAATCTCAGCTCAACAGGAAAAGTGACTATTCCCTGCACCACGTTTGCTCCCTGCCCAGTTCAACCAACTCTGAGAAGGGAAGGCTAAGGAAGTTTCTGGGTACCTCCTGCTCTGATGCCTTTTCTCCTCACTCCAGACTTTCCCAGAGTCCAAGCTGCATAGATTGCTAAAATAGCCTGAGTCACATTCTAAGATGGTGGTTCATCCTTTTGCATTAGTTTGTGAAGGATTCTCTTTTGAGATGTTGGTGTTGGGTGCTTTGGGTGCTGTGTGCCAGCACATAGCCAGGAAATGCACAGTAACCCAGAGGAAGGCAGGGGGGAGTATGTGTGTGTGTGTGTTGGGGGGGGGGAGCAGTGGGCGGGGGAACACTGGTCTGCAGATTCTGGGCAGGCTCAACCAGAAGTTGTGGTGGGAAATAGCCCTCGGGCCTCTGAAGGCCTTCCTGGCCTCTCATCATTTGGAACAACAGTGAATTAATGTGATCCAGGCACCAAAAATAGTAGAGCATCTAAAATTGCCTTCCACCCTGGGCTGGGCCGGTCCCCTGGGAATGTCAGCATTTCTAAAACATCTCCATTCACCCCGAGTGCCTTGTGTCAGACCCCAGTTTGGGTCTGAGCAACCATTAAACTCTCTTGTTTGGTTTACTCCTGTCTGGTCCCTCTCTGCTTCCCAAACAGGAAATGCCCAAGATTTATGCTTGCTGTTACCAAGTCAAAGGCCTTTAACCTGACACGTGGCTCAGAAGGGCAGGCAGGGCCCCTTACTGAAGTGGACTGGGTGGCTCCCTGTCATTAGTTGTGAATTAATTTCTAAAAATGAAGACTGGTGAAGCAGAATCACCTGGGGAGGCCTGAGCTGCTGACTTGCTGTGATGCCCAAGGAAGCCATTTCCACAGCAGCTTGTCTTCCTCTAACAAAATTATCCCGGGTTCCTAGGGAATTGTGTCCTCATGAAGACTTGTCACTCCAAGCGTGCCTCAGCGCCTCTGTACAGCCTGTGCTCTAGGCGTGGAATGCCCTTTACTCCCTCTTCCCTGCCTGACAAATGCCCTGTCACCCTCTTCTGCGATGCCTTGTTAAAGACAGGGACGCTGTGGTGTTTGTGAAGTTTGTCCACAATGAATGCTTCTGAATGACCACCATGTTGGTGTTCCATGTCTAGAGATTCCCACCCTGTACTCTTCCACTGCCTGGTCAACCATGATTCCTAGTGGCCTCGCCCACAGGACAGCAGTGGTGCAGGCAATGAGCAGCTCCCCTGCCCCATGAAGACCGACCTCCAATCTTCCAACAACTAAGTGGCCAGGGTCTGCAACCACTGCACGGGCTGAATGACTGAAATGCAGTGAGTGTCTGTCAGCTGACAGGTCATGGGCGTTAGCTCCCGTTTGCTTAGCTGTGACCCTCCTTAGTGGCTCCGCTTTCGCTCCCTAAGAGATGCTGTGCAGCACAGAAGACAGAAAGTGCTCAAGGGCTGGGGAGGGAAGACAAGCTTGTCTATGCCTCAGTTTCCTCCTCTGTATAATGGAGATAATTATGTCCACTTCGGCATGGGTGAGAGGACGAAATGATATGTATAAACTGCTTGGCACAGAGTCGGTGCTTCGAGGGGATACCTGTAGTTGTTGCTTGTTTGGCGCCCAGGCCCCCCTCTTCTGGTAACAGCAGCATTCTCATTGGCCCTGTGCTTGTTGGAGGGGGCCTGTCAAACAGACCTGGCCCATCAGAACCCCCCCCATGCCCTTGGCTCTAATGATTCATTGAGATGGGCACAGGACTCAAGGCCAATAAATTCAATTTATTGACTTGCACTGGAACTATTGGAGGAGTTCTTGCTACTGGGGGTTCTGAAAAGATAGGCTGTAAACTGGGAACTACAAGTACCATGGTGCCACCACGAGGGAGGGGTCAACTGAGAAGAGATCCAAGGACAGTTGAGAGATAGAAGGAATAAGCCCCGTGGATCCAGCCATATCTGAAACTGCTCTAGACTTCTCAATTATGGGATCAAATCAAATCTGATCTAATCAAATCTGTGGTCTAATCAAATTTGTGGTCTAATCAAATTTGAATAAATTTCTGTTCCAAACAAATAGGAATCTTGGCTAATGCAAAGCTCACGAGATTTGGCTTACTTTCCCCTTTCCAGCTGCCATTGCTCTGGGGGCAGAGAGCCTCCTTGCCCCCTGCAGAGATGATGCCACTGCTCATGTCTCCATCCTCGGTCTCTTTCTCTCCAATCCATCTTCTGCCACACTGACGGTTCTCAAACATGGGCTCAGTCATCTTACTTCTCAGTTTAGAAGCCTCCTTAACTCCCTCCTGCCTGGAGAGCAAGTCCCCACTTCCTCAGCTCCACCTTCAAAGCCCTCCACAATCTGACCCCAAGTCCCACGGTTTTTTCGCTTTTTTTAAATTGAGATAAATTTACATGAAGCATTAGTTTCAGATGTACAACGTATTGATTTGTTTCTTGTATACACTATGAAATAATCACCACAATAAGGATAGTTCACATCCATCACCATACATAATTACAAAATAATTTTTTCTTGTGATGAGAACTTTTAAGATCTACTCTCTTAGCAACCCTGATTCTCTTTTGAGCTTCTCTCTCACATCCCTCTCCCGTGGCTCCACCCATACTGCACCTGATTTCCCACTCGGAAATGTTCGCCCCACTGTCCCATCCTATGCTTTTCACCAGAAAATCTTCCACTTCTAACCTACCTGTCCAAATCCCACCTACTCAACTATCTTCTTTTCCAAGAAGCCTCTACAGAGAGCCAAGGCAGAATAAAGGTCTCACTTCCCTGAATGTATCCCCTTGTTATATATCGTACCTGTCAGTCTGTCCTTAACGTGGGAATAATGTACTGCACATACATATGTCTTACTTGATTCTGCATCCTGGCAGGGCCCCTGCACGAGGTTTGCCACCATAGGCCCTTGGTCCGTTTGTTGACACAAGACCTCAGCTTCCAGCTGACAAGCTGAATCCCCTGCCCTCAACCACCTCTAGGAGAGTGACTCCTGACCAATGGGTCACAATTTCTTCACCAGGAAACTGTTGCTTTGTTTTGTTTTTTTTTAATTGTGGTAAAATACAGACAGAATAAAATTTACAATTTTAACCATTTTAAAGTGTACGGTCTGGTGGCATTAAGAACATTCACAATGTTGTGCACCCATCACCACTATTTAGTTCCAGAACTTTTTCATCACCCCGAGGGAAACCTCATACCTATTAAGCAGCCACTTCTCATTCCTCCCTTACCCCCAACCCCCAAGGTCCTGGAAATCACTAGTCTGCTTTCTGTCTCTACGGATTTGCTTATTCTGGACATTTCATATAAATGGAATCATACAGTATCTGGTGTGATACTGGCTATTTGTGTGTCTGGCTTCTTTCACTTAGCACAGCGTTTTCAAGATTCATCTATGTTGTAGTATGTATCAGTACTTCATTCCTTTTTATGACTGAATAATATTCCATTGCATGGATCTGTCACATTTTGTTTATCCATTCATCTGATAATAGACATTTAGGTTGTTTACACCTTTTGACTATGGTGAACAGTGCTGCTATAAACATTATTGTACAAGTTTTTGTTTGAACACCTGTTTTCAGTTCTTTGGGGTATATACCTACGACTGAAATGGCTGGGTCATAAAGTGATTCTGTGTTTACCAGGAAACCTCTTAACACTTGTCATCTCCAATCCTCACCAGCCTCCTGGGTCTGCTTGGATGACCTCACCATTGGCTTTGTAGAAGAGAGCTATTCTATCTTGATCGTTGTCTCCTGATGAAAAACCTTAAAAGATGTTTTTAGTTTTTAATGTCAAGCTCGTGCTTTCCATTAACTAAGCTATTTCAGATTCACTTTTAATTTGTTCCTCACAGCAATACTATAAGGTAGATTATATCCATTTTTCAGAAGAGGAGGCTAAGATTCAAGGGGGTGAAGTAACTTGACAAGGTCATAGCCATTAGGGGCCTAGCTGACCAACCCCCAGCCCACTGCCCTTTCCACACCACCAGAGTAGCCCTCTCTCAATTTGCCTCTCTGTCCAAGGTCTTTTTTTTTTTTAATAATAGCCTTCTGAAATTTATTCTCAGATTGACGATGGTTTAGAAATTCCCCTTGCTAGATGACCAGTCAATGCTGGCTCAGACTTCTGCACACATTCTGCCAGTTGGCACCTCATTTATAATCAAAACTTTTTTCTTAGGGTAGATTGTGCCTGTACTAAGACCAACTTTTGCCGTTTCT
>NW_017731606.1:864181-867281 GCF_001890085.2 Hipposideros armiger | reverse complement strand
AAAGGTTAGCAACACCATTGCAGCAAGTTCACAAACTTAATTGTCAGACCTCATAGAACATGGTTTCCTCCCAGCCAGTGTTTCCTAAATTCGAGTCATCTGCACACTTCCCCCACATTTCTGCCATGTCTGGGTGCTGCCTATACATTTATTAATTGAATACTCTTTAATTTGACTAGAATGAGCCAGAAAGCCAGGGTTGAAATCCCAGAACAGCCATTTACCAGCTTTGTCTTGTTGGGTAAGGTCCGTACCCTCTCTGGTCTCAGTTTCCCTACCTGTATAACAGGGATAACGACAGTAACTACTTTGGGGGGCTGCTGTGAAGATGAAATGAAGTACTGCAGGTGGAGCATTATAACAACACCTAGTACATGGTAAGCACTCCATAGGTATTAGCTATCCTTGTCATTACATTTATTTTAAAAGGAAACTTTATATCCCTACTGTAAGTGGAAAAATCAGTACCGCTTATTCCACAAATACAGAGGAGTTGTATAAATAAATTAAAAGGAAACTTCTATTAAATTCTAGCTATTGCCTGACAAAAGCTTCAGGCCCAAGGCTTGCTCTCATTTTGTCAAGAAGGGAGACAAGCAAGTGTCCGAAAGATGTAGAGGGCACACCAGCTCAAACCAGGTGACCAACTTGTCCTGTTTTGCCCAGGACTTCTGGTTTTAGCACTGAAAGTCCTCCAGCACTCCTCATTCCCAGGCTACCTCAGATGAAGGCTTTCTACTTGACCTGAAGGCTTGAAAAGAACTTAAAAGGGAACGACGTTCTTCTGATGTGAGTCCGCGTTTTTAGGCTGAGTCAGTATCCCACTTATCATCATCTTGCAGAACAAGCCCACACCATGGGCCACACTGCACAAGCCTGCCTCTGAGAGCCGAGTTTACAAACACCACAAACATATGGAAAGGCCATCATGTGTGTGCCATTGAGATTGTCCCCAAAGAAAACCACATTTGTAAATGCCCAACAAGAGAAACAATGATTAAACTGTTGCACAGCTAAAATTATTCTATATTAGACAACCATTGAAAAAAACATATTTTGAAGTATCTTTAATGATGTGGGAAAATGATCATGCTAGAATGTTCAGTTAAAAAAGGCAGAATAATTAAGATGTCCTTCAGTTGATGAATGAATAAGTAAACTGTGGTCCATCAGACAATGGAATATAATTCAGTACTAAAAAAAAGAAATGAGCTATGAAGCCACGAAAAGACATGGAGAAACATTAAATGCATATTTCTAAGTGAAAGAAGTTAATCTAAAAAGGCTACATACTGGTTGATTCCAACTATATGACGTAGAAAAGGCAAAGCTACGGAGTCAGTAAAAAGATCAGTGCTTGCTACAGATTAAGAGAGAGGGAGGGGGCTGGCCAAGTGGCGTGTTGGTTAAGAGCTGGCCTGGGATGCCAGAGGGCCCCGGTTCGGATCCCACATATGAGAGCCAGTGATACTGCCCTCCACAGCTAAGATGCTGAACAACAGCTCAACCTGGAGNGTATTTGGTAGGTTGCTTACCTCTATTTTGTTTAGTTCTTTATCTGGAATTTTTCTGCTGTTCTTTCATTTAAGATATATTTCTTTATTTCCTCATTTTGGCTGCCTCTCTGTTTGTTTCTATGTATTAGGTAGATCTGCCACATCTCCCAGTCTTGGCCAGGTGGCCTTATGCGGTAGGTGCCATGAGGGGCCCAGTGGCATAGTCTCCTTGGTCACCTGCACTTGGTGCTCTAGGAGTGTCCCTTGTGTGGGTTGTTTGTGCCCTCCTGTTACAGATGATCCGTGGTTGCTACTGGCACATCAGTGGGTGTGACTGACCATCAGGCTGATTGGGTGTGGGATCTGCTCACCCACAGCTTACAGGCTGCTATGTAGGGGGCTTACCCCACTGAGTATGATTTGCCCCAGTGGGCTCTCTTGCCTGATGAGACCACCCTTTTGGGTGTGCCACTTGTGGGACTAATTGAGTGGTGCTCTGCTGTGGTCTGAAGTCAACCTCCAAGTATGTTGGTTCTGGGACCTCTCACAAGGGGCTCCGGTGCAAGCAGGTCACTCACTGCCTGTGGCCAGCTGGATTCTACCTGGTAAGAGCTACAAAGTGATCTGCAGTTGTTTGCTGTCTGTGCTAACCCTGAAGGCGCATGGAGAGGCTACACTGCAAGCCGAGGATGTCTGCCACCAGTACTGGATCTGGGGTAACTTTGTAAAATGCCAGGACACCCCAAGACCTACTGCCATCTGCCAGCTCCTATAAGGTTCACCCACTGATAAAGTCTTGTGTAATATGCAAGTTGGGTGAGGCAGGGTCTCAGGGAGTCATCAGAATGGAAAGAGTTGTGGTTACCAGGTTAATGTAAATTCTGGTTTGGTACTGGCGTTGAGCCTAAAGCTACTCAGCAAAAGCCTCAGAGCACACCGAGGCCAGTCACCACCTGCCTGGGGTCTGTTGAACTCTGATAGTTTCCTAAGAAAGAGTGCAATGTGGGCAGGGTTGCCTGCTCTTGGAGAAAGCACCTCCAACTTTAGGGAAGTTGGGTGGAGCCGGGACCCAGTGAGTCAGCAGGGTGCAGCTGTGGAGCTCACCAGACCAATCAGATTCAGATTTGGCCACGTGGGGGAGGGCTCAACACAGGAAAGATGGCATCCACCTGCCAGCTGCATGCACAGAAGGAGGACCTCTCACAAGGAAATGGCAACTATTCTCCAGCCCTCAACTCGAAGCAACAAAACTCAGTCTGCCCCCATATGTCCGACACACCCCAAGTTACTGTCCCACCGCTGGAGCCCAAGGTGAGTGCCTGGGAGTGAGGGAATCTGTCTGCGAGCCTTTTAAGAGGACACCTGGGTTTCTTGCTGCCTTCAGTCCCACCTGGATGGTCAGAATCCCCAATGTTTTTCACAGCCAGATGTTATGTGGGCTCCTCTTTCTGGGACCAGTACCCTGGGCTGGGGAGGCCAGGGTGGAGCTGGGGTTTCTTGCTCCTCTGAGGGGATCTTTCATGGCTAACATATCCCTCCCAGTTGTCAACCACCTCACAGATGTTTGGTGTTAACCAGTTCCATGTCTCTGCCCCTCCTACCAG
>NW_017731606.1:851907-860196 GCF_001890085.2 Hipposideros armiger | reverse complement strand
TTCCCCAGCACTGTTCCCATCCCCCCAATTCCCCAATAAAAATCTTTAACAAAAAAAAAAAGAAAGAAAGAGAGAGGGAGGGATGAATAAATGGAGCACAGAGGATCTCTAGGGCAATGGAAATTCTCTGTTGATCCTGCTTTAATGGTCGACACATGTCATTATGCATTTATCTAAACCCATAGAAGGTACAACACCAAGAGTGAGCCCTAATGTAAACTATAGACTTTAAATAACAAAGATGTGTCAATCAATTAGGTTCATCAATTGTAACAAATGTACCACTCTGGTGGGGACGTTGACACTGGGGGAGGCTACATGTGTGGGGGCATTAGGATATGGGAAATGCCTGTCCCTGCTGCTCAATATTGCCGTGAACCTAAAACTGCTCTAAAAAAAAATTGAGTCTTTAAAATTTTTTTTAAAGCAGACTACAAAACCACATATAGCATGACCCTTGTTTTATAAAATATAGAGAAATATAAAGAAAGAAACACAACATATAATTAACAATATTTGACTCTGAATGATATTAATAGGATTCTGGAGGGATTTTTAAATTTCTTTATATTTATTTCTGAATTCCTTATTTATATTAATTTCTATATTTGCCAAGAAAATTAGCAAAGAACTTACTTTTATTACATTACTTTTAGTACCAGGAAAAATTTTGAATGAAAGTTATTTGAAAAAAATAATGCTAAGAAGAAACTAACCAGAGCTGATTAAGTCCAGCCTTCACAAACTGGTTTTCACATGTGGGGCTGACTGGGAGAGAGGTTTACTGTCTGGCTGACTATCATCTTCTTTCCTTCTCCAGGCAGGACTTATCCAAGGTCACTTTACCTCTGCTAAGGCTCTGGATCTGAAGGCCCATCCAGTGAGGATGCCCTGGGCTGTTGCCTGAACTCAGGGTCTGCCCTCCAAGGTTCATAGGGCAAACGCAATATCCCCTTTCCCTCTTTTCTTGATTTTTCCATCATTTGGACTGTGACACTTGATAACTGACCTGAGACCCTGGTTACTAAGTAGAGGCAGGGTGGCATCTAACACAGGAAGTGCCCACTTTGGACCAAGGTGGCCTGAGCTGGAATCCCTGCTCACCACCTTGCAGCTGTGTGCCTCTGGGCATGTCGCATCACCTCTTTCAGTAACAACGTCCTCATCTCTATCCCAATTAAATTAAATAACAATTCTAGCACAGAACCTGGCACAAGTAGGAACTCAATTTATATCGATTTTCTCTCCTCCTTCCTTTCACATTTATTTACTTACATGAGAAGTCAGTTCTCTTGTCTCCTTCCCCTGATTCACAGAACTCTCCAAGGGGCCTGGGGCAGAGTCTAGGGGCTCCCAGATCTCTCCTTCCCATCCATCAAAGGCTCTGCTCCTCCTCAGTCAGCAAACAGAATCCCTCTGCTGACTACCAAGCCACAGAAAGGATAGTTGAGCTGCAGCTACGTCACAACTATGCAGTGACTCCATGGGGCTACCCAGAAGAGGTGGCAGGGTGGGGAAAGGATAGGTAACTTGAGACCTCCACCTCTCAAGCCAAACTAAAAGAATCTGATCATCAGGTTTTTTATTATACATAATAAACCCAGGGCCCTGTGTTACCAGAACACACTTTATGAGCATTACGTCCATTTCCTCATAAGAAAAAAAAAATGATCCTGAGCACCTAGTACACTTCCAGCATGATCTGCATGCGGAACACATAGTGGAGCATGAGACGAGGTCTTTGCCCTTCCAGGGCTCAGTTTCCACTCCTGCTGGAGGTGTGGGGTGCATCCATCCACCTTTATTGCCAAGACTTAGAGGACAAAGGTGGGGAATGTTTGGGAAGCTGAGAACCATACGGGTACTTCAGCCCATCAGGCACGGAATCTACCTTCCTCTCACAGAGACTCACAGAACCCCTCACCTGAAACGATGAGCCCACTGGTCCCTGTTGGAATTAGTTTCAAGTGGAAGGCATTACATGGTCCTAACTATCCTCATCCAAGATACTAAATACCCTGCTCTGTCACTTGGTGGCTAGGTGACCTTGGACAAGTAATTTAACATCCTCTAATCCTACTGCCTTCATCTGTAAAACTGAGGTAAAGATATATCCCTCATAGCATTGCAGGAAGAGCACACGAAATCACATGGGAAAAGCCTCAGGCTCAGTGTTGGAAAAGTCGGTGTTCCCTGCACTGCCCTCTCAGAAATGGTACCACCTGGAGATGAACAAAGCATGGTTCTTAAGAGTAGAGCTTCCAGAGATGGGCTGTCTGGTGTCAAATGCCCCCATCTTCAAGATGAGGGTCGTAACAGTGATCCCTGCTTTGTAGGGTTGCGGAAGTCTTGAATTACTACATGGGATGGGCTTAGAACAGTGTGTGATGCATAGCAAGAATGGCATGTTTGCTTTTTTTTCTTCCAGAAAACATGTTGATGGGGATCATTGATAATGTAGCAATTAGCACATAATTATACCTTCCAAATGATCTTAGAGAGTATGCAGGTATGTCCTACTTACTACCAAGTATACAGGAAGGTATAGCAGCTGTGAATACACACACACACACACACACACACACACACACACACACACATACACACCACTAAATCATGGACTGAACAAACGTGATGATGACAACTGTTTTGTCCGTTAGGTCAGAAATCACAAGACATATTCAAGGCAGAAGTGTACTTATACTAGCACTGGAGTTAGATAGACTTATACAGACTTGAGTTAGAGCCCTAGCTCTGCTCTTTCTTAGTGGCCTAACTTTAGGCAAGTCACTTAGCCCCAGTTGCATCCCCATAAAAGTGTTGGGGCAAGGTTGGGGGAGTTAACTCCACCTGTCTCACCAGCCTATTATTGGCCTCTGGTGGGTACCACATAATCCTTAGCAGTCTCTGACTCCCTAGTGCTCCCAGCCTAACAGTTCTGGGAGGCTTTCTCCTTTTTCCGGCAGGAGACTCAGCTCAGACAAGCCCATAGGCTGCTTTGTCTTCCCCTGAGACCCCTAAAGAGCAGACTGAAGAGCATTAGAACAGCAGCTGCCTAGCTCTGGGAGGGAGAAACGCTGGTCAGGGGTCCTAGACCCTTCACTCTGTTTATTCAAACTGCATAGTATCTCCAGTCTTTACAATCGTTCACTGGGCAGAAGGAAACAAGACAGCTGGGGCCCTCTCTGGTTTCCACCGAGCTTTCTTTTGGAGAAAGCCAGCCTGAGTGCCGCTCACTCTAGGAATAGCTTTGACACTGAGCTCCTGGAGATGAGCAGGGTTTGGGGCACAGGTTGGGCACACACAACCCCTCTAAGGAGCAGGGAAAGAACACGGGGGAAGGGGAGAGGGGGAGGGCAAAGCTGGAGATAGAAGTAGAGATGGGGACAGATAAAAACTAGAGCTGTGACCAAAACACAGGACAGAAGGGTCAGGGACAGAAACAGGGCAGGTCAAGGATGGAAACAGGGCTGGGCCAGCACAGGGTTCAAGGTGGACAGAGGAGCCACAACAGGGGGATGGGGGAGCAGAAAGAGGCACAGGAAGCACAGAGGAGGGCTGGGAAAGGGGTAGCAGGCAATGCAGGCTTGTGTAACCTGGGGACCCTCGATTGCCCCAAAGGGCCCACAGGAAATCTGGGGGTGGGGATCTCCAGTTGGAACCCACATTTTCACCCTAACCTGTGCAATGCTTTCTAACAGCAAGCAAAAGGAGCACGGTTTAGTTTAGTTAGGACTGGCAAGATTCACTTCTTATTTTAAAATTATGACATAAAAATACTCAGATGAAATGCCACCCCACAAGCCAACACCCCTGCAAAGTTCAAGTCAAGCGCCCCCATCCCAGCTCCCTGTACCTTTAAGGAGACGTTTCCCTCGGCTTCCCGGCTGAAGAGGCAGGTTATTCTTGGATATAGCGACGATGGACTTACCTAAAACTGAGTTATTCCCCTTCCTCCTCTGGCCAGCCTCTCTTCACTCTGGGGAGCTTTTACCATTTAAGGTCAATGTTACATCTGGCTCCGGAGCTCCGAGCTGAGAAGCCTCTGGCTGCCCGCCTCCTCTGAGAGGGGCTGGGACTTAGAACCCAAAGCTTCTCCGGGAGCCCCCTCGGGCCTGGTTCAGGGGACTAACGACAGGGGAAGCTGACCAGACGGGCCCAGGGCTCAGGACAGGCTGGGCCTGTGAGGCAGCAACTCGCCCTGGATAGGGCACCTGGGCCCCTCCCACGGGCACCCGCACAGCGGATGGCAGTGCCCATGGGCAGCTCGTGCCGCTGGGTGCTGTCCTGGATAGACGGGTACCGAGGGAACTCTGCAGATCAGCCTCCCAGCCTGGAATCTTCAGCAAGCTTGTGAGCCTGGAACAAGACCCTGGCCCCGCGCCAGGAGAAACTAGGAACATTTCCTGTCCCGGGGATTGGGGGGCAGGGGCTGCTCCCACCCTAAACGCTTAGGATTACCGGAAAGAAGGACCTGGAAGATTCAGCTAATCGGAGACCAGGGCACCAGCCCCAAGGGCTTTAATCTCTGCCCCTCCGCTGAGCAGCCCTGTGATCTTAACATCATGGAAGCTCAATCACCTCATCTCTAAAGTGGAGATAATGGTGACAACGCCTAACTCACAGGGCTGTAGGAGGATTAAATGAGAGAATATTGAAGGGCTTAGCACAGTGTCAGCATCTCATTAGGTGCCAATTGGCACAAATTTGTTTCCTGCCCCTGTCCAGACATAGGTGAGGAAGGGCTGCCTCTCTCCTGGAAGTCCAAGCCCTGTCCCTACTCCTCACCCACCTTGGGCGCAGCGCTCGCGTGGAGCCAAGATGATGGAGCGCCAGGCTCTGGGTAAATCACATGGGAACTCCGGCCATCTTCCGAGGTTTTAGAGGCATTTGAAAGAAGCCCTAGGTAGGGTTGCCCAATAAAATACAGGACACCCATTTAAATTTGAATTTCAGATAAACATCACATAACTTTTAGTGTAAGTGTGTCATAAATATTACCTGGGACATACTTATATTAAAAATATGTGAGGTTATTTTTTTTTAATCTGAAATTCTAATTTAACTGTGCATCCTGTATTTTCATTTGCTAAATCTGACAACTCTAGCCCTAGGCCATCACATGTCACCCATAATGTATTCACCAGTCATGCTGAGAGCTCTAGGGATTGGTGCTTCAAGGCCTGTGGCCTCAAGCCATCCTGGTGATGGCTGCTTGGCTGTACACAGCCCTTCACTGCAGCTCCTGGCCATGGGTCAGTTACCGCAGTCATGACAGTTTTTCTCCACCAAACCTGGCCCACAGGGCCTCTGTCCCAGCCCCTTTCACGGGCGTCTGGTCCTGGACGATCCCGCCTCCCTGGTTGTTATGAGAGAGAGTCCTGATGAGAATGCAGTGCATGTTGTCTGTTACACCCATAAATAATTGTATTTTTGTAGATGGAGGCAGAGGAGACTGTCCTGGGCACTAGTCATGCTTTTCCTCAGGTGTCTACACCTACCCATCTGCTGGGTACAGGCTCCTATGGCAAAGCCACATGGTGGTTAACGACTAGAATTGCAGGTATAGGGACTAGAGTGCATTTACCGGACTTTTTACCACTGTTTCTCCAAATTCATTGTGCATTAGAATCCTCAAATATGAAACTCCTTGGACCCCTCTTCCAGAAATGCTAATTCCATGGATCTAAAGTAGGACCCAGGGATCTGCATTTAGATTCAGGCCCTCAGATGATTCCAAGGACCTCACTTTGAGGAATGATGTGCCAAAGATTAATCTTGTGAACCCAGCAGATGTTACTACAGAGACAACCAGAGACATAGGTTGAAACGGAATTGAAGGCTTTGTATACATGTGAAGGAGAATGTGTGTGTGTGTGTGTGTGTGTGTGTGTGTGTGTACAAACTGTATATTGAGCACCTACTTTGTTCCAAACCACTATATTAGATTCTGTACATAAAAGCATGTATGTCTCCTCACAAGTGCCCTATGAAAGAGAATTATTATACATTTCCTTCAAAAAGGAAACTGAGATTTCAAGGGGTGAAACAACTTGCCTGATGTTCCACAGCCAGTAAGTGGCAGAGCTAAGGTGGGAACTTCGGTGGTTTGGCTCTAAAGCTGTTTTCCCCTGTACCATACCTCCTCCCCTTCAGCCAAGGCTTTGTTTTTTTTGTTTTGTTTTGTTTTTTTAAGAAATTTTATTGAGGAACAATGTGATTTTCCAGAGCCCAGCCGCTCCAAGTCAAGTAGTTGTTTCAATCTAGTTGTGGAGGGCACAGCTCCTTGGCCCATGTGGGAATCATACCGGCAACCTTGGTGTTATGAGCCTGCACTCTAACCACCTGAGCTAACTGGCCATCCCCAGCTGAGTTTCTTAAACTAGGGTTTATGGATAGCCTTCAGGGGTCACTGAGCCAACTAAAATTGTATGCAAAACACCATGTGACTTGTGTTTTTGTTGGGTACAGACTCATAGCTTTCACCAGGCTTGCAAAGGAATCACCAGATAACTTTTAAAATCAATTCATGAACACAAGAATTTCATAAAATACATTGCTGGTAGGTTTTTAAAATGGAACAAGCTCTAAAGAAGACAATTTAGCATTATCAAGATTATAAGTCTTATATCCTTTGGCCCAATTCCACTTCTTCTTGGGTTTTTTTTGTTTTGTTTTGTTTTGTTTTGTTTTGTTTTAGCTGAGCCATCCTGCCACCTGTTGGCAGCTTAGGAGCAGCTCAGCTCAGGCTGGGAATCGAACCGGTGATCCTGTTGCTCAGAGCTCACACTCTTGGCGAGCTCTTAACCAACTGAGCCATTGGCTGGGCCAACCCAATTCCTCTTTTAAGAATTTATTCTATAAACACACTCTCACACCTGGGAAATGACAAATGAACAAGATTATTCATTGCAGTTTTGTGAAAAAAGCAAAAGGATTGGAAACAACATAAATGTCCACCAATTGGGGACTATAAAAGATAATGGGGTACAACCATAACAATGGATAAGGAAGCTCTTTGTGTACTGATATGCAAAGCCTCCAAGGTATATGGTTAAGTGGAAAAAGTAAGATAATAGAACAGTATACAAATACACACACAAAAATATACTTATATTCACATATACACACTCACAAGTACATATGTGTGTGTACACACAATCTCATTAAAATGAGCACAAAAAGAAAATAACATTAATATTAGCTGTCCATCGAGAGGGAAATTAGCAGAGGGAAAGAATATCCACTGTCTACCTTACTTATACATGTGAAGTTTTGAATCATATGAATAAATCATGTGTTTACATTCAAAAATAATAATGAAACCAAAGCATTGCTCTGAACAGGGATTCAATCAATTCATCTTTCAGCACTGCTTCCTCCAGACGTCAAAGAGTGTTGGCATAAGACTGACCAAAGGTTATCATTATTATTATTATTATTATTATTATTACTATTTTACTTTTTATTTTGGAATAATTACAGACACATGGAAGTTGTAAAAATAGTGCCAAGTGTTCCACGTACCCTTCACCCAGTGTCCCCCCAGTGGTGACATCTTATATGGCTGTTGTATAATACCAAAACCAGGAAGCTGGCATTGGTACATTACTGTTAACTAGACTATAGATCTTATTCTAAAGGTAATTTTTTAAATATAGCCTTCTCACCGCTCACTTATTCATTTAACATGTTTGTTGTGCACCTTTAGTGTGCCAGATAGAGTGTGGAATAAAGGAGTGTGGTCGGGACACCTCAGACCCATCCCTGCCCTCATAGGGTATAGACTAATTAAGGTAACCCCTTTATTCAAGTGGGAATGGAGTCACAGAGGCCCAGGATCCAGCAGTGCACAAGGAGTGCTGACCACAGCTCTAAAAAAGGAACTGTGTCCCTTGCTGTCCTGGTCATGGAGCTTCACAGCTTGCCTGAAGCTGACTTTTAGTCCTTAAAAGAACATGAGCAATTACTCGGGCTATATTTATCCCCATTCCTGGAGCCACACAGGGATTTGGCCTCGCTCTACCAAAATCCTCAGCTCATCACTCATGCCCATCAGAGACAATCGTATGTCCTCAGCATAACAACAGTGGGCCGGTGGAGGCACACTGGCACACAGCTTGGGGAGGCTCTCTCCACAGGCCATTTGACTCAAGGCCAGGGAAGTTTTAAAGTCCCAGGCCAAAAGCACATCCTAGGACCAAGGGAAGCCAAGCCAGGAGGAGCAGCGTCTTGCCAAGAGTGCTGCCAGCTCAGGCACTGACTGCTGATGACCACACTGGGAGTTTT
>NW_017731606.1:842346-848102 GCF_001890085.2 Hipposideros armiger | reverse complement strand
GGGGGACAAGTCAGGGGATTATTGCTAAATGTCCTGGAAAGAGAGAGTGGGTTTTGGAGCTAGACAGATTCCAAGGAACTGTAGGGAAATTAATTAACTTCTCAAGTATCAGTTTTCTCTTTTTCAAAATGAGTAACTGGGGATAGTCTTCAAAATAGTTAACCATTATGGCCCAGGCACTGGCCAATTAGAATGGATACCAGTGGCTGTTTTGCTGGACTAACTGGGTCCTAGGGGTCCCTGCAATACCAGGCATCAACCCTGCAGTTGCCAGATCATGGGGAGATCCAGGGAATCCTGGAGAGGGTCCAAGGTGACTGGGCTGATGGGAGAGCAGTCAGGTGTCTCAAGGCAGCAGCTATTTACCGACTGACAGGGAAGTACCTCATTATTTTAACACTGTATGGCCATAGTGGGGTTGCTGGGCTAAATATTAGCCTGAGTGCTCCTGAAACACCCCATAAAGATGTGGCCTTCAAAAGAGAAGATGTCAAGTGTGACCAGGGTGAGCACCTGGGTGTATAATAGTCATTTCTGGACATGGGAAAGCGAGCTGAGATGACAGGAGTAATGGACTCAAGAATTCCATTTTGGACATGTTAAATTTTAGATAACTCTGAAACATCCCAGTGGAGATTGACACATGGACAGTTGAACATGTGGAGCTCTGCAGACAAGTGGTAACAGCAGTTATGAGGGTGGGCAAAAAGAGATAAACTCAACAAACTTGTGATCTCACTGCATGTGGGGGATGGAAATAAGAGATCAGGTGACTCCAAAGTGTCAATCCCTGGGCAGGTAGAGAGAATGTTAATGCCATCAGGAAGTCAGGAGCAGGAATGCATTGGAAGATATGATTAAGGAAGATATGAGTTCAGTTCAAGATGCTGGTGAGATGCCCAGGTGGAGATGCCCAGAAGATGGTTAGAAATACAGGATGGCATGGATTTTGCCTGAGAGAGGTCCAGACTGGTATAGATTTTAGAAAGATGGATCTCAAGGAGAGCTTTGAGTCACAGGTGAACATTGTGAACAAGCTATTTGACATTTGAGAGAGCTGTGTCAATAGGACGATGGAATCAGAAGCCAATTCACAGGGATTAATTATAGGGTTTGATGAGGTCTTGGATGTGATGGCAATGAGGCTCAGTTTATTGTTACTCAGTAACCATGTGCTGACATGAGTGTGAGAAGAGGGTAGGAGGATATGGGTAAGGATGGACTGTGGTACCAGGGTGACCTTAGAAGTTCCATAAGGGGATGGAGGTCAGGGGAGGATTTCAGAGAAGGCAGTACTGCTTTTTGGAGAAGTTTTGTCCCTCCTCTAAGCTCCCCTGCACCCTGTGCTCACACATCCATCAGAGAAGAGCTTTTCATGGCTCACATACCTGCACACAGGGATAAATGGACAATGCTGTTCATGGATGCTAGTGGTCATCTGGGAATTCTGGAGGTCCCAAACCCCACCAACAACACACCCAAAGAGCTGAGGGGCCTTGGTATCCCAACCTAACTGTATCCCATTCATAGCCCATTGAAATGCTGGAACACACCAAAGAGAATCTCAATAGTACACATTTGTCACTTGGTGGTGGGACTTTTCTGCCTGTCCTACCTAGTTTTGAGGTCCTTAAAGATAGGGACTCTAGGCAGTGCATCTCTATACTAGTAAGAACAGCAATGACAACAGCAATGCATTGAGTATTTATTAGGCATTAGGTACTGTGCTAAGTCCCTCATGTGGATAGTCTCATTCAATACTCACTAAAGCCCCATGAGGTAGGCATGCTATTATTATCAACATCAACCCATCTTAAAGGTGAGGAAACTGAGGCGTGAGGATTTTAAGTAACTTGATCAAGGTTACCAGCTATTAAAAAGCAAGCTTGGATTTTAATTTGGTCAAANCGCCATCGCTGGTGACTCCTGGCAGCCCAGCTCCAAGTTGAGCTGTTGTTCACCATCTTAGCTGTAGAGGGCACAGCGTCACTGGCTCTCATGTGGGATCCAAACTGCAGTCCTGCTGCTCAGAGCCGGCGCTCCCAAGCCAACTCTTAACCAATGCTCCACACGACCGGCCCTCCCTGTCCCTTTTATACTTAGGGACCCTGAGTGATGCTCAGCATTTAGTAGGCCCTGGATGAGGGAGAGAGTGAACAAATCAGTAGCCAAATCAGCAGGAATTGCATCCAGGAAACAGTGACAGGTGTCATTTACTGAACATGGGGCCAGACACTGTGTCAGCCAATTTACATTTAAGGTCTAGTTCGGTCCTCACCAAATTCATGTGATGTAGGGCTTCTCGCCCCCATGTTCTAGATGAGGAATCTGTGACTTGGAGAGGCCAAAGTGCTGGCCAGTGTCTCAGTTTGTAAACACAGATCTGACTCTAGGTCCTCAGGTGTCAGGTTCAAGGCAGCAGACTGGGAACATAAGGTGTCTCCTTTCCCTCCCAGGACCCCATTAAAATTATAGCAAAGGACTCTTTAAGAAGGAATAAATCCTTAGCCACAAGGAGGCTGGAAGGGGCCAGGAGTGAACACATTTCTGGAACTGGCAAGAAGATAGAGGAGTGGTACCTAATGAAGCCAGGAGGAGGCCCCAGCCTAGCCCTAGACAACCCACAGAGAGGGGGGCTCAGTTGCTCTGGTACCACTGAGAAGCTCTACACATGAAAAGCCAGGTGTGACAGGGACAGAAAAGAGATATGGAACAAACATAAAGGGGATGATTGAAAGTCTGTGGACAGACAGGGCTGGAAAGGAACTATTTCCAGTAACTTTTGTACACAGCATTTGCATTAAATGCCTTCAGGCTAAAGGAATAAAAGAACTGTAAATGAATATTGAATGCATTTCTTTTTCATAGACATAGGGCTTAGCAATTTTGAAAACACTTTCTGTGCATTCTAGGATTGAGTAAATTAGTAAATATATTGTTAATAATGAGAATCAAGTTACTCACTGTCAAAGGAGAGAGTTATAAATATGGAAAGGAGGGAAAATGGAATAAACCATGCAGTGCTATATTGGAAGTGAAGTATTGGAATGAATAGGATAGATGGATGGATGAATGGGTGGATGGATGGATGGATGGATGGATGGATGGATGGATGGATGGATACGAGGTATGATCAAAACATACAGTGAATACTGCTGTCAGTGAATGCTTCCATCCAATGGAAAGGCAGGGATCTTCAATATAAGAAGCAGTGCATCCAAACTTAGTAACAGTGTGTGACAAGTTTCAACATCTTCAGTGTAGCCAGTTGGGTATGAGCTATGATTGAGAAAAGCTATGTTTTAAAGTGTGCTGTAAATCATGGATCATGAACAACACATTAACATGAAATGGGCAAACAGTTTCATTCTCCATCATGACAACCCTCTATGTCACATATCACTTCTAGTACAGCAATTTCTGTCAAATGAAAACATTACAGTGTGTCCTCATCTACCTCATTCACTGGATCTGGCACCATGTGACTTCTGGCTCTTTCCCAAAGTCAAAATGGCCATGAAAGGTAAACGTTTTAAATCGATTCAGGACATCAAGGCAGCCATGACAGCATAACTAAAGACACTCATGAAAGAGGACTTCCAGAACTGCTTCAGCAAGTGGCAAGAACTATAGGATAAGTGTGTTCAAAGTGAGAAGGAGTATTTTGAGGGGGATTAATGGCAATGTGTCTTTTACTGTAATAAATATTTTTAAATTTAGACATTCACCATATTTTTTATCCTACATCCTATGTGCATGGGCATGTATGTGTAAACATATATATTTACATATGTAGACAAGCATGTGTATATGCATAAATATACATCTATTTCCTAGCTCTGTCCACTGAGAGAGCCTGGAAACAAGGGTGCTCCAGTAGCAATGAGTACACTTTGCACACAGATTTTGGTTTATAAATACCATTCTCCAATAAAAGGACCCAGGGCTCCTTGGAGAAATGGGTACTTCTAGGGCTGTGACAGGGAAAGCACAAGATGAGTCTGGAACATTTTATTGTGCAAAACCTAAGGAGCCGCTTCAAGAATAATGATAGTGATATGTCAAAAGGACACAGGGCCCGTTGAAGGACCTCTCATTAGACAAACCTGAGGCAATATGAGTATCAAGCTAATGATAGTAAAGGATTATAATCCATGAATAAAATAAGAATCCACGAGTGGCCCTTGGGTAGGCTGGGAGGAGGAAGGATCTTGGCATCCTGACTTTGCGTTAGGCCAGCCCTGGCAGGAACAACTACTGGAAAAATTGTCACCCATTTTTTTTCACTCTGTGTCAAGAGTGTGGCTTACCCATGTTGACCCCAAGAAGGAATATACCTGTTAAAAAGGAGTCCGTGTAGTTAATTGGGCACAAATTCATAATCAGAGTCTAGCTGCCATTGTTTACAGAGGCCTCTCACACACACCACATCAGGGGAAAGCCGCAGACTGAGCTGCCAAGGCTCCAGCATTGTATCCCTGCCTTCTGAGTCGAACCTTATAAAGAAGTTCCTGGAATTGTATTTCAACCAATTGTATTTGGACCATATTGAGACTTGCCCAATCTAACTGGAGCTGTGCAGTTATATCCTCATTTGCATCTTTACTTACCAATCACAGAGGCTCCATAACGACCAATCAGAACATGTGATTTTGACCAATCAGGTTAGTGCTATTTGGACCAATCACACTGTGCAAATTTGAATCCCACATTTGCATAAAAATGGACCAATCAGGGACCAGTGTGGACATTTTCTCCCTATAAAGTTAGGGGAGGCCTTTGTCTCTGGGGAGTGCACATTTGGTTTCCTCCAAAGGCTGTTTCCCTGGTTTGCAAACTGTTTATCTGAATAAAGTTTCTCCTTTTATGAGTAAAATATGACTCCTGCCCTCCTGGAGCTTATGGTATAGACTCAAGAAAATAAGTAATATCTATGATATAAGTTTTATGAAAGTGGTTTGCAAACTGTCAGTCAATATGCTTATGCGAGGTGTTATTAGCAAAACTATTCTGTAAGGAAGAACATGGTTAGCACCATGGCTGGGCTGTCATTGAGTTGAACCAAGTGCTGCAGGAGTTCCAAGGAAGAAGTGGAGATATTAAGGAAGGTTTGCTTTCTGGAGGAGTTGGCATTTGAGGCAATCAAGAATCCAAACAGTCAAGATTTCAAGAGGTGGAGAGTAAATTGGGAGAGTCTTCCTAGAAGAAGTGGTTCGAGCCCAAGTGTGGCAGTGGGAAAGTGCTCAGACGTGCAGTGTCAGAGGCTCTGTCATGAGGCTGTCTGAGTAGGTCAGACTGTGAATGAGCCTTGAACCCCAGTTTAAGAGTTTGGACTTAACCTCCAGGCAGGCTGGGAGCCCCAGGAGGTTTCTAAGAAGGGACAGTGTATACTGAGAGCAGGGCTTTGGGAAGATTGCTCTAGGGCAGGGGGACAAGTCAGGGGATTATTGCTAAATGTCCTGGAAAGAGAGAGTGGGTTTTGGAGCTAGACAGATTCCAAGGAACTGTAGGGAAATTAATTAACTTCTCAAGTATCAGTTTTCTCTTTTTCAAAATGAGTAACTGGGGATAGTCTTCAAAATAGTTAACCATTATGGCCCAGGCACTGGCCAATTAGAATGGATACCAGTGGCTGTTTTGCTGGACTAACTGGGTCCTAGGGGTCCCTGCAATACCAGGCATCAACCCTGCAGTTGCCAGATCATGGGGAGATCCAGGGAATCCTGGAGAGGGTCCAAGGTGACTGGGCTGATGGG
>NW_017731606.1:833985-835516 GCF_001890085.2 Hipposideros armiger | reverse complement strand
ACTTGAGGTTTAATCTTATTTTTTGAGTTTTTAGAAGAGCAAAAAGGAGAGTGGGGTACAATGAATGATACTATCTCACTGTGACCCCCCCTTACCACCTCACTGTGCCTTCAGCCCCTCATTGAGGCCTCCACATAACGTCTACATGGAACAGGTGCCAGCCAGAGAGGGACTGCTAATGTAGACTTCAACAGAAACAAAATACGATATCTGCTGTGGCTAGAAGCAGGAGTAGAAAATCACATTGAGGTAAACTGCACTTACAGTGGGGGAAAAATTAACTGAGTGACCTCCCCTAACAAATATAAGGCAAATAGGCACTTGTACACAGAAAGAGATGTACCAGAAACTCCTGTAACCTAACAGACTACCTCTCCTCAACATCTGTGGTTCAAAAAATTGTCTACTGGGATAAATCTGCACAGGAGACAAGGGCATTGAGCCCTTTCTGTTTGCAGGAGCATTATTAGAATCTCACTGATGTATTGGGAGAGCCCCAATTCGGGATCTGCCAACAGGAAGGGGCCCCATGGGCCCCAGAGAGGAACACACCATGAGGGTCTGGCTGGTGATCTAGTTCGTGATGAGAGCCAAGTGTTCATGGAGCAGAGGTGGTTTCGGTGGAGCATGTATGTAGCTGAGCATGCATGTAGCTCAACCAAGCCCCTCTGGCATGGTGGTATGCTTTGAATGTAATGCCCAAGTTGAATGTATGAACTAAAAGAGCTATCATTTTAGAACCTAAATGTGAGGCGCTCCTGTGACCCAAGAGGGTGTATCAGTCAGCCAGTGAAGGTTATGCTAACAAGCAACTCCAGAATTTCAGTGGCTTCTTACAGTAAAGATTTATGTTTTAGTCATGTTATATGCTTTGGTTGTGGTTCTACTCTATGAACTCTTCACTCTAAGACTCAAACTGAAGGAGCAACCCTTATGTAGGACATTGCTATTTTTGTGGCAAAGGAAAAAGACAAATAGGGAGGGCTTTTACAGCTTTTGATTGGAAATAGCACATATTATTTCTACTCCATTGGCCAAAGCCAGTCATAGGGCCAAGATGGATAGCCATGGAATGATAAATGCCATCCTTTCACAAGGAGGACCCAGTAGTGACAATCTACCACAGAGAGTTAGAGACCAGTGAAGGCATTATCATGGCAGTGATCCACACTACATGAGACAGGTTTTCACCTATGGCACCATATCATGGCAACAGAAACAGTGGCAGCAACATCATCATTGGACCAATGGGAGTCTAGAATTCTCTCTCTGCCTGGCATTTGGCTGCAGGACTATCCCTTTGGACTGAGAAAGCCTCTGAGGTTATTAAAAAAATTCAAGTGGGGAGATATTTCAAGTGGAAGATACTGCCATGTGGGTATTTGGAAATTTTAAGGGAGATGATCGTAGTTGTACTCCAATTTGGGGACCAATTATCTACAAAATCAAGAAGGCAGTCTACGCTTTTAACAGCAAGTATTCAATCAATGATAACTGTTTGCCAGGCAGGCACTGTTCAGCACTTCATATG
>NW_017731606.1:826675-831745 GCF_001890085.2 Hipposideros armiger | reverse complement strand
ACTACAACATAGCAGACATCCATATTTATGTGCTGATCTGTCAGACTTTGTGCAGATCATCTCAACTGCCAGATTCTCGAAATGCACATCCTAAACTGAGGTTCCTTCCAATCTCCCCACACAGGGAAACATTATAAGAAGCAGCTTAATTCTTATAGTCCTTTGGAATAACAATTTAACAAACACTGTCACAAGAACCATCGAGAAATTCTAGCCCTTTGCCCCAGTAATACCATCCTTCTGTTGGCTTTTTAAGGGAACACTCAAGAATGGGGGATAAATTCATTCATGAATTTAGTAAACTTGCTCAAGATGTGAGGGATGGGCAGAAGGGTCACCTTGCAGGGCCCTCATATTCCATCTTGTCAGCAACCTCTTACTTCCCCCACTCTCTCTCTCCCTTTTCACTCCTCCGCTCCAGATGGCCTCAGAGGCTCCAAATTCCCACCCCTCTATCATCAAGAGTAACTCACCTCTCTATAACTGCTTCCCCAACACTCCTCCGCCCAACCCCCCATACTCCTTTCAACACTCTCACTCCCCACTCCACAAAAGACAGTGAAAAGTGGTTATCCTTAGCATAGCCTTTTTTTTTTCTTCCTCTTACATATACTATGAACTATTAGGCAGCTATTAGATAAAAGAGTGGGTTAGATCTGCACATACTGCCATTAAAAATGATGTCAATGATTTAGCATCAAATGAAAAAAAAAGAACAAACACACAAGTTGCAGACAATATATAAAAAGTATGATGCCTACGTATCCATGAGGTCTGGCAGGCTACATGTCAAGCTGTTAGCAGGAGTTAACTGTGGGAAGAACATTCGCTCTTTCACTCCATATAAATGAGTTGTTTGAACTTTATTTACAATGGAAATGTATTAGTTTTATAAGTAAGAAAAAAATAGGTGTCGCATTCCAGAATAGGGAAAGCAGGCCAAGGATTACCAAGGCCCTGCTTTCTTGGAGAGGCCAATTTTTACCCTCCACTGGTATGCTTGAGGCCGGCTGCTCATTGGTCCCCAACTGCCTCAAGAAGCTGAGACAGGGTGAGCCCTCCTGTTGGAGGCATTGCTTAGAGAGCCAGACTGAATGCTCGTGCATGACTGCTGCGTGACAACCCTTCTCTCTCTGCTGTGTGGGGCAGCTTTCCATACCACTCGCCTGCACACAGTGCAGGGTCTGGAAGACTCCTCCTTGTCAGCCTCTCCTTCCTCTAGTGAAAGCTGTGACAGAAACCCTGGGGTTCACCAGAACCATAGGCTCCTCTTTGATGATGAGAGGGAGGTGAGAGGATTCTGAACTGCTGATGTCCTTCCTCACTGCTCTCAGCAGAGTTAATCAGGCCTGGCCAAAACCATCCAGTAACCCTGAATGAACACAGGGAACTCTCAGCCTCAGTTCTACTTTGTTCACCCTCGATTCCTTCTCCTTTTGTCCACCACACCTTAACTCATAAGAAACAAAGAGGATGGGTCAACAGGCTGTGGGTTTTAACCACTTTAATGGATCAGGAGAGGTAAGAGCCTCAAATGTCCTCCCAGGTTTGATGAGAGTTTCCCTCCAGGCAGAAGAAAACTCCTAGCAAGTTAGTGCTGGTTGTTGGCAGGAGGCCTGCATTCCTCACCACATGGCCCTCTCCATAGGGCTGCTTGTGTGTCCTCACGGCATGGCAGCTGGCTTCCTCCAGAGCCAGTGATCCAAGAGTGATCCAGCCCCATCTTTTATGACTTAGTCTCAGACATCACACATCACTTGCACCACATTCTTTTCATTAGAATTGAGGCAGTAAATCTAGTCCAGACTCAAAAGGAGGGGAATTGAGCTCCACTTTTGGAAGAGAGAAGTATCAAAGAGTTTGTGGGCGTAGTTTAAAACCGCCACAGTTATTACCTATCAGGTGTATAGGTGCAAGAGGCATAGACATGAGTCATACAAAATCCCTGCCCTCAAGAAACTTTAAGCTTCACATGGGAAACTGATATGTTTCACTAGATGACATAAGCTGTGAGAACACAGAAAAGGATGTTTTCTACTGTAGAAGGCGCACAGTGGGTCCCTGA
Source organism: Hipposideros armiger (assembly GCF_001890085.2). Taxonomy (NCBI): domain Eukaryota; kingdom Metazoa; phylum Chordata; class Mammalia; order Chiroptera; family Hipposideridae; genus Hipposideros; species Hipposideros armiger. The sequence continues at coordinate 829,680 of NW_017731606.1, read as the reverse complement.
GAATAGCATTTGATGTGGGCCTTAGAGTGTGAGTAGGAATGTGTTAGATAAGGTGAACTGATGCTCAACACCCTTTCCAACCTCCCTCTAGTGTGCCTTCCTGTACTGCCGAAGCCGAGAAGATAAAACTACTTTTCCCAGACTCCCTTGCAGGCAATGCTCTGGGCAGGATTTAGGTTTTCTGCCAGTAAGATGCACAAAAGAAAGATCTGGAAGGCAGAAGTCAGGGTGGGCCAAGCTCTCATCCTTTCTACTGTTTCTGCTTGTAAGTCTGCCATGGAGGTGTTTGCTTTTTCTGCAGCATAGGTGGCAGTGGCCCCATGTTCAGACACTGGCTCATGGGTATCCAGAGAAAAAGTGGGACATTCTTTTGCTAGTGAGACTGTGGCTGGTGTGGCATGGTTCTGGGGTGGCAGCATGGGGTTCTGGGGTGCAAATTGGCGAGTGGCTTCCTGAGAGCAAACAATGTGCAGGCCTTCCAGCATCTCTTCTAGAGTTGGGGAAGGAAGACTCAGAGCATATGGACATCTTCCTCAAACTCGCCCACTTGTATCTATTCCTCCTTAACTAGTTTCTACCCCTAACTAAGTGAGCGAACCTCCTCCCCTTTGCAAGCATTCAGAGGTGATCTTACTTTGGAAAGTGCTAGAATCTTGGAGCCTTAGCTGCAGCTGAGAATGAAGCACTTTCATTTTAATAACAAATTACTTCAAGTTAAAAGCCATAAAATGCTAACAAAAAATTAGTCTTGCCATCTCCAGTCTTTTACTGTCTCCCTTGTGGAATCCATCCACACGCCCACAGGCAAAGCTGTCAGCCAAATGGAGGTAACACTGGATTCATTTAGGAGATAAATATGGGAATTTTAGAAAGCTTATCAACTCAGCAGTTGTCAAGAATCCAGCTTTGCTTCACTGATGTTTGTCCATGCTTTCTGGGCTGAGATGTGCATGTTAGGACAGACCTCACCTCCCACCAGCCCTGGGCTGCGGAGACACTGGCTCCTGGTGGGGTTTTTATTGCTCTCATCTTCAATTGCTAATGCATCAATAGCACATGCCAATGGGACTGTCATTCTCCCTGCACCACACCCCCTACACACACACAAACCACCCCAGACACTCTTTGGAGACTGACATCCCCACACTCATTTGATAAATATTTATAGCTTAAAAGATGACAGGCTGGAAAGCACACAACAGCAATGGATCCCACCCACAGTGGGGCTTGCCTGGCGTCAGCTTGGATTGTAAACCTCTCTGAGTGTAAGGAAAGGCATCCTGGGTAGGAGGCTATAAACATGCACTGCTTAGCGGAGCTCCTAATTGACAGAATCTTGAAACCAGAAAACCTATCCTAAGTTTCCTGCCTATCCCATGAGCCTTACCTCTCTCTCCATGGGTCACACCCTTGATGGAGGACAAGTTATGAAGATGTAATGGATTTGCCTTTTGAAAAATGACTNTCCAATCCCGCACTGGGAACTTTCAGCTTCACTAGAAAAGAGGCAAGAGGCACAGAGCTCCAGAAGCAGACCCTGCAGTGAGCACACAGCATAAGGCTAACTTGTCTAATTCACAAGGAGAGCTCCTCATTTGTAGAAGCAGCAAACCTATACTGTGAAGAACAACTCCAGAATTTTAAAACACTGAAAGTACTCCAAATGCCAGAGTCTTTCTATTGCAGGCTGAGACTGTTCAAGGCCTTAAGCAGCCCCACATTTGGCATTTGGAAAACCAGCAATTATCATTTCATCTGAACAAATGGCATTGTTTTGCCTTAGAAGGCTGATCATATGCTTTGAACCAAAAACTAGGAAGACAGTGTAGTGAGAGAGATTTCTTTTCTGATTTGTAAACGTACTTAAAGAAAAAGTCTCCTGATAACCTAAAATGTATATTGATATTACATTTTGTTTTGCATTCAACAATGTTTCTAGTATAAATAAAAATAGAATTACATGAAATTGAAATTGTGCCCCACCCCACCCCCCACCAATTAACCTGTTGAGGCAGACTTAGATCTGGTTGCTTTCTCCTAAAGTAGTGTATTTCAACATGTGGTCACCTACTGGGCATGCTAAATACAGGTTCCTGGATTCTCCTCCAGATTTGGGGTGGTAGCGTGCAGAATTCTGTCATTTCTAACAACCTTTCTAAGAAATGCCTACTGAAGTTTGAAAACCATTGTCCTAATGAAAGGCAAAAAAAAGACTAATGAGCTTACATGAAATGGAATGGAAATTTCCAAATGCCTATAACTTCTCTCAAAAAAATAGTCCATGCAACTACTTGTAAAAGATTGCTGGTATGTTTTAAACAGGGAAACAAAATGAGAACACTAATTCCTCAAAACATGGGAAAAATTTTTTCCAGGAAGGAGATGGTATGTCCTTGGTACAGATGTAGGGAAGAGGCCTTAAGACAGCGGTGCTCAGTTTTTGCAGGTATCCTCTCTGGCTGGCAGCTATAGGAACAGACTGAGGCTGGGGGAGGAGCTAGCAACCAGCCAGAGTACCTTCAAAAGGTAATGGCAGGGGACTTGTTTCCCCTCTGAGCTTGGCTCACCCATCTTTCCACCATTCCAGGACTTTCTAAAGTGTAAACACTTAGCTTTGATGGGATATGAATAAGAATTTTTATTTTTTTTTATTTTATTTTTATTTTTTAGCTGAGCCATCCTGCCACCTGTTGGCAGCTCAGTGGCAGCTCAGCGGCAGCTCAGCTCAGGCCGTTAATCTAACTGGTGACCCTGTTGTTCAGAGCTCACACTCTTGAGTGAGCTCTTAACCAACTGAGCCACTTAGCTGGCTGAATAAGAATTTTAAATGTCATTAGTTGTATACTCTGATGCACGTTTTAAAAAATAAATTTTCCCAAAACGGTAAAATTTTAGAATCCCATTCTAGGTTGAGCCTATGGAAGGGAGGACAAATATGTTCCATTCAACCCGATTCTGATTGATTAGCAGTGGCTGCCTGAGCACTGTGTTGAGGAGGCTTCTGA
>NW_017731606.1:816682-823170 GCF_001890085.2 Hipposideros armiger | reverse complement strand
CCTGGCAGCTTCTAAACATTTTCTAAGGTCCTGGGACTCCTTTCAGAATATGATTAAAGCTCTGGGTATTCTCCCTAGAAAAACACACACAGGCACAAACACACAACGGTGTGCACGTAACAACTTCAGAGAGATTGAAAGATGAATTAGACCCAGGCTTTTGCCTTCCAAAAGCTAGCACTCTTACAGAGAAGGTAAACAAATAAAAATGCACATAAATATAAATGAGAAAATGACCAGCACTCTAAAGGATTGTGGTGCTTAAGTATTTTGAGAGCTTGCAGGGAGAGAGATCAAGAATTGTAAGGTAAAGAACCAGGCGGAACACAAGGGAACCAGTCCAGAACGGAATTCATGTGTACTCCACTTGTCCACTGAGGGCCTCTGCTCTTTGATATCCAGGTGAGGAGGGCTTGGACTTCTGAATCCCATGGACTAGGGAATTTAACACCCTCTCCAGTGCTTCTACGGATTTGCTGTGGGGACCGAGGTCTCCTGGCCCTTCTCAAAATTCTGACTTCTTTACACACCACTTCTGTCCCCATAATGTCTTCCCCATCATAACATTCAGTCAGTCCTTTGGTTTCCACAACAAAAAAAATCCAGTCACTTCAAGGATTTATACAGGTTTTACAAAATATGGGAGAGGGGGTCCTGGATCAGGGTCATGTTATACAGCACCTGGCCTTCTGCCATCCACTCGGTCCTTCTGCCTTCTCTCCATGCTTTTATCTCTTTCCCCACCTCTTTTTCATGAGCAACTCATAAAGTTCCTGAGTCCTTAGTGTCAGCTAATACCTAGGTCTGGGATGAGGATTAGGTGAGGGTTGGTGGGGGAGGGGGACTACCCTCTTTCTAAGCACTTGTCAAAGCATCCTTCCAAAACACACACACACACACAGCTTTCTCTAAGAAAAATTCAGCAGGCAATAAAAGTCTCTCCAACCCACTTACATTGGTTAGTAGAAGAGAACAAAATCCACTCTGGCTAAACTAAGCAAGAAATAATTTATGGCAGGATATTAAGTGTCTTACAGAGCTGCTAGGAGGAATTTAGAAAAGACTTTAGGTTGAGCTTTCAGAAAAGCTTCCCAAAAAAGATCTGGGCCGCCAAGGAAGCTGCTCACTCTAGAACCAGCACTGTTTCCGCCACCTGCAAAGTGGATGACTCTGGCCTCCATGAGACTAGTGACAGAACACCAGGATGTCTGCTCATGCCACCAGAGAAAGCTCAATCAGTTCCTCAACTGCAATCAGTTCCTCAAATGCCAGTAGAAACAGCAGGAGCATCAGAAGAATGGTCTCTGCCTGGCTTCCACCCCACATCTCCCACAAGTATATCTCATTGTTGGGCCTTAATTACCTCCAGATCCCTGATTGCATGGGAGTCTGGGCAACGTAGTTTTTAGCTTTCCAACTTTTGCAGTACTGGACAGTCTACTAGAAGACATATAGAATGAAAGTGAGTGTCAATCTACTATGTATATACCACACCATATTATTTTGAATGGGGGGAGAGAGGGAGAAAAGAGCTAACTTTTATTAGGCACCTATTATATACTGGGTAATTTATATCCATTACTTATTTAATTCCTACAACACACTATGAGTAGGTATTATCACCATATTAAATGTATAGGAACTAAGGCTTACAGTGGTTAGGTTATCTGCCCAGTTCATGTCAGGACAGATACCCCACTCCCATTCCCACTCACAGGGCTCATATAAGCTAAGGAAAAGTAAACGGACCAATTCATCCATTAGAAATTCCAAACGTTCTGCATAGTCTCCACTTTAACATCCTCTGTACCCAAGCTCCTCCTATTTTGACCAACATTCATTTCCACGGATCACCTCAGGAACCACCTCATCTGCCAGCTTCAGCCTGAGACCGTCATCCAGGGTGATGTTCTGCTGGGCTGTTATATCCACTGCCACCCTTCTGGAAGCACATAGGCTGCTTTTTAGATGCCTTCCTCTTGTAGGAGTCTTTCACTATTTCTTTCAATATTATCTACAATTCTGGAATATCCATTGTGCAACTGCTTTGTAAATCCTATCCCAACCTCAGCCTCCATGAAGTTGTCCTGGTGACCTCATAATTGTGCCCCATTCATTTTTCATGAGAGCGTTCTCCACCTTTCCCATTTAAATGGAGGTTTTGGGTTCTGCAGTCTGCTTGTCTGTCAGTTACCAGCCATGCTACAAGCTTAACTATCTCTGAGTTCCAACCTCAGGGGCCCCACAGCACTCATACTTGTCTTCCTCAGAGTGATGCATACCTAGGTCTCTCACTGGTCTGTCACACCTCATGAGAAGAATTCTGGAGATCGGTTGCACAACATAGTGAATGTATATAACACTACTGAACTGTGCACTTTAAAATAGTTAACATGATAGATCTTTATGTGTATCTTACCACCATTAAAATTTTACAAAAAAAAGAAAACATTGTGCGTAGGTTGCCTCTCTCTGCCTTCTCGGTATTACCTAGTGTTTGAGCACTGCAACTTGAACAAGAAAGGGCTTTTAGAATGCCTCCCTGGAGCCTACAAAGCACTATGTACTTTAATATCATACGAGACCAGCTGCCATTTGGGGGTGCAGGCACTGTGCTAAGTGCTTTACTTGTGTTTCTTATTTAACCTACGTAAAGACCATAGGAGGTAGGTCTCACTGTTAAAGATGCAACTCAGGCTTTAAAAGGTTAAGTATCTTGCCTGAGGTCACAGAGTTAATATATCGTGGCCCTGGGACCTGAACCCAGGTGTAGTTGGGCTCTGAGTCTGTGTGCCAGCCACTGTGCCACACTTCCTCCCTGGCAGAGGCTGACTTTCGAAAGTCCACTTTGCTGCTTCTTCTTACTATGATCAGAACCCTGGTGTTAGAGGCTCTCTGCCTTCCCCATTCCCACCACCACCCCCAGGAAATGTTAAATAAACATACAAGGATAAAGGATAACTTCATACCTCTTTCCCACCCCCTCCCCAAAAGGCCCACCGGGACCAAATCACACCCAGGAGGCAGCCATGGGTGTGGTAGGTGGAGAGCTACCCTGGAAGTGAGACTATGAATGGGTTTTAGAGCCAAAGAGCCCTGGGTGGAAGCCCAGATTCACTTCTTTGTAGCTGTTTGACATTGAGCTGGTGACACCTCTCTGAGCCTCATTCATCATTTGTAAAAAGGAGTAAGTAATGCTCATCTCTCAGGGAGGTTAGGGGCTTTAAATGAGCATACATTTGATCCTTGAATGCCAGGGGTTGGAGGCACCAACCCCAGCCCAGTCGAAAATCTGCATATAACTTTTGACCCTATAGTCAGCCCCTTGAATCGCAGAGTCAACCAACCGCAGATTGAAAACAGTATTTTTTTTAGAAATGTTATTGGGGAACAGTGAGTTTTTCCAGGACCCATCAGCTTCAAGTCAAGTAGTTGTCTTCAATATAGTTGTGGAGGGCGCCGCTCCGTGGCCCATGTGGGAGTCGAACCAGCAACCTTGGTGTTATGAGTCTGCACTCTAACCACCTGAGCTAACCAGCCGCCCCCCAAAACAATATTTTTTATTCTATGTTGGGAATCTGCATTTGGGAATACAAAATACTGTTTTCTATCCATAGCTGCATTTATTGGGGGGGAAAAATCCGCATATAAGTGGACTTGTGCAGTTCAAACCTGTTATTCAAGGGTCCTCTGTGTGTGTGTGTGTGTGTGTGTGTGTGTGTGTGTACAAAATCTCCTATGTCAGCCAAGGTTGCCTGCCCTTTAAAATTCAAAACCATTGACTTGAATCTCATCTCAGCCTCTTCAAGGGAAGAGATCCATTTAGAGATTTATTCCTTCACAAATTGGAATTGTGTCACTTTCCTTAGAAGGCAAAGCAGCTACAATTGGTTTTGGTTTTAAATATTTTCTTCTTCTCCATTATATATATAAAGCTTTGAGAACTGTGTCAGGTCCATTGTAGTCACTTTGAGGACCAAGAGCCCAAATGAAGGCTAGGAGTTAACAGCCCTCCTTATTAAAGCAGAGGTTGAATCCCTCCTAGGCTTTCCATGGAAGAATTCTGTGATAATAGGAACTGATATATCCTAAGGTTTTCTGATATAAGAAACCCAACCTGACCTTAACTCTGTTTGCCTATGAGTCTCTCACCTCTACCTCTGCTGTCAACTTCTTCTGCAGGCCTTTTCTTGGGGTAGCAGGAAGGCTGCTGAAAGCTTCCAAGGCTATATGCTTCCTTGTTCACATCTAATGGATCTGTGTGGTTGTAGGCCTATTCCTAAAACAATCCCAGTGGCCAAGGGAGTACTAAGGGGGTTGAGATTATGTTTATGACTTAGGCCAACTGGAATTTATCCCTGAAACCAAGAGCTGATTTGATCTTAGACTTAAACCACATTGTTATTATACACAACGGGATGGCTACTGAATAGGCAGCATAATATCCACTACAGAACCCTTTATCAGACTGGGAGTAGGTGTGGGTGTATTGTGCTGTGTGTGTCAGTGTATATGTGTGATGTGTGTGTGTGTGTGTGTGTGTGTGTGTGTGTATGTGTGTGTATTAGTGCCTAGACTAATGTCCCTTCCATTTGGGGCCTTTCAGTCTGACCTCTGCTGCTACCCCTGACCACCTTTCTGGCTCCTAGAGAACACTGTGCTCCCCTTTGAACCTCTGGCTAATGGGTGTTCAAACTTCCTTTCTAGGCACAGATGACAGGTTGGAAATTTTAAAAACAACTTGACTAACAAAAAAGAAGAATGGAAAGTATTGACATATCAATTCAGAGACTGTAAGAAACTTACAGTTATTTCCGACAATGTATGTCGCTGAACCAGTAATTACCTCCTATTTTCCCCAAAGTGCCTTTAAGCCTTCCCAGCTCCCGCCTGGCGTTAACTCACAGACACCACCTTATTCCCTGCTTTGCAGAACAGTGTCCTACAGCCAAGGCCAAACATCGCATCTGCGCTCACCATTTCACCTCAGGGCCTCTCACTCCCTCCCCATCACTGTTCTAGGCGGCTCTTTTTGCCCTTCCCAACCACCAGGCTGACAGGAAAACAGCTTCTTTATACTCTGTGTAGTAAGAATCAGCACAATCTAAACACAAATAGACAGTTGACCTCACACTCTCCATCAACACACATTAGACTCCTACAAAGGACTAGACAGAAGGTCACCTTCTCCCCAAACGCTAGTCTAGTGCCAGTTCCAGCTGCCTGGCCTGCTGCCAGCCCCTCCCTTAACACTGCACGCGCACAGACACACACACACACACACACACACACACACACACACACACACACACACCCTAATCAAGGTGGAGCCACAGTTCTGGGCAGCCCTCTGCTGCCCTCTGCTGGGGCCTTGCTTAAACAGCCCTGGAGTTCACCAAGAACTGGGGACCACGGGATTCTCTTCCCTAACTGTTTCAGTGTTCCCTTTCCACCTGGTGGCTGGAACACAGCTCATCAATGTTTTAATCCACCCATCGCTACTCAGGTGCTCAAATATAAATTAAAATTTTTAAAAGGTGCAAGGGATTTAAAACCTCAAGGTGAAGATTAAAAGGGCTTATTTATTCATTTACGAGTCAAATGTTTATTGCATGCCTACTGTTTGCTAGACATCATGTCGACACGAAGGATACAAAAAGGAATAAAAAGGAAACGATCTCATAAAAGAATAATAAGATGCTGGGACAGGCTCTAACAAGGAAAGTTATTGTACTTGGATAAGGAGGGAGCAACATTTGAGCCGGAGTCACACTGAGAACCACATAAGGGATCTGGGGCCAAGCCTCCCAAGCAGAGAGGCAAGAAAATTGTTGTGAAGGCCCAAAGGAATATGGCTGAGGTTAGGAGGAGCTAGAGCTGACGTGGGGGCAGTAGACACTGGCCAGAGAGGGCAGGGCCTTGTACAGGGTAGAAAGAAGTCTGGGCTTTATTCTCAGTGCTGTGGAAAACATAGAAGGGGATACTCCCTCAGCCCTCGGTAGCAAATAGTTTCCTTACATACTATAATTACTTGTTTATCAGAGTTAATAATTCTTTACAGTAAACATCCTCTGTTTAACCTCCTGTGTGGTTTCCATCTCCTGATTGGACCCAAACTGATTTACCAATATTTTCTATCTTAGTACTTATTTATTTCATAGCACTTATCCAAATCTGCAATTGTTTTATATCTTTTATTTATTTACTTAGTGCTCATGTGCCTTCCTCTAGACTACACTCCAGATGACAAGGACCACACCTCTCTTCTGTATCTTTTCACTCAGCACATAGTAGGTGCTCAGTAAAGCCATATTGACTGAATGGAAAGCATTATAATATAGTGATTAAGAGTGTAGAGTCTGCAAACTGGTAACTACAATATGGCCTCAGGGATAGACAAGACAGTCTGAGGAATATAATCAATAATGTTGTAAATATTTTTTAGGGGGCCAGATGGACTCATGTCTTGTTAGGGAGACCACTTCATA
>NW_017731606.1:809603-814168 GCF_001890085.2 Hipposideros armiger | reverse complement strand
TTGGCAGCTCAGCGGCTGCTCAGCTCAGGCTGGACTTGAACCGCTGTTGCTCAGAGCTCAAACTCTTGAGCGAGCTCTTAACCAACTGAGCCACTCGGCCAGCCCAATACAGACTTCTTTAAAAAGCATATTTTAACAGAAGTAGCATGCATCTGGAGACAGAAAAACAAACTTCACATTCTGGCTTTGCCGCTTACTAGCTGTGTGACCTGGAATAACCTAACTTTCTGAGCCTCAGTTCCTTGATCAATCAAATAGGAAGAATCATTCCTAACTTGTAAGATTGTTGTCTGGATTAGACCTGATGTACAGAAAGTGATCTGCACCATGCCTGGCACATTGTAAGTATTCAAGAAATTAAAACTTTCTTTTTGGAAGTCCAACTCTAATCCCAGGTTCTCTGAGCAGTGATCCTCAAAGTGTGGTCCTGGGAACAGCAGTGTCAGCGTCACTTGTTAGAAATGCAGATTCTTCACCCGAACCCACACCTACTAAATCAGAAACTGGGGATGGGGCCCAGAAATCTGAGTTTCAACTAGCTCTCCAGTTGATCTCGTTGCACTAAAAAGTTTGAGAAGCGGTGCTCTAAGGGACAGTGCTATCTGAAACACAAAAATGGAAAATCTCTCCAAAGCCTGTAAAAGCTCTCCCTTTTAAAAAATAAAATTATTTTAGGCAGTTGTTTCTAGCAGACTCTGCCCGGGGAAATCTCTTTTTTGCTTGTATGCCTCTTTGCTAATAAACTTGCTAACTCAGTCTCCTCAAATAAATAAATAAATAAATATAATAAAGTTATTTTAAAATGAAAATAGTGCTAAATGTTGATCCCAATGCCTTTATTTATTTTTAAACAATTGCCTTTGTAAACAGGCATCATGGGCAGGAGTCCTCTGCACTCTGGGGTAAATATGTCAAAATGACTTGGCCTTGACACATATGAGGTCTGACAATTAAGTTCACGAACTTGTTGCAATGTGTTGCTAACCTTTTTTGATATCAGAGGGATTATTCATGATGAATTTGTACCAACTGGACAAACAGTTAAACAAGTTTACTATTTGGAGATGCTGAAAAGGTTACATGAAAAAGTTAGGTGAAAACGACCTGAATTTTTTGCCAATAATTCATGGCTCTTGCATCATGACAATGCACCAGCTCACACAGCACTCTCTGTGAGGGAGTTTTTAACCAGTAAACAAATAACTGAAAATAAAGGAAATATTGAAAGGAAGACATTTTGATGACATTCAGGACATCAAGGGTAATACAATGACAGGTCTGATGGCCATTCCAGAAAAAGAGTTCCAAAATTGCTTTGAAGGGTGCATAGCTTCCCAAGGGGAGTACTTCAAAGATACCTGTAGTGATATTCAGCAATGAGGTATGTAGCACTTTTCCTAGGATGAGTTTGTGAACTTAATTGTCAGACTTTGTACTCGGGCAAAAAAAGCACTGATACGTTGGCTAAGTTTGGTTACACTATGTAAGCCACTAATTTGACAAATCATAAACTACAGGTCAATTTGATTTTACACATTCATAGAGGAGGGTAAGTGAGTAAAATAGTTGGGAAAGAATGTCTTACAATGATCACAATACCAACATGGGCCAGTGAAGAGATGTCTTCCACAACTAGACTGAAGAACAAAAGGACAGCAACTTGTCTGTTCCCCTTCCCCGATTCCCCAACACTGTTCCCCTCCCCCAATTCCCCAATAAAATCTTTAAAATAAAATAAAAAAGAATTTCTTAAACTGTTATACTTCATTTGGCATAAAGTCACCCAGGGGTAAGTAAAAAGAATTCTCACTGGAGCTCACATTAATTTTTTCTCTGCCCTAAGTCCCAGAACACAGTGACGTGTTTATAACATACATAAAGATAAACAAAGAATCAGGTAAAAGTATTTTTAAACAGTTATAAACTCATTTTGTAAACACAGATCTTTTAATACACAAAACCTGCGATAATTCAGTCAAAACAATCCATCTTTTCTTGAACTTGAAATTCTTCTCACAATTTTTGGGAAGGAATGTGAAGAACAATCTTCACTCTTCAAGGTTCTGAAAATATTTTCAAAATATTTATTCAAACACTTAAGCAGAAAGCTTCATCCACACAAAGCAGTAACATGCAAATTCCACATGTACATTTGCTTTTGGAAGCAATATCCTTTGCTATGTTTCCAACTGTGATTTGTATAAAGCTATCCAAAATCTATTTATGTATTGAGCACCTTCTAGGCTCCTTACCCTGAGAGAGGGGAATATTCAAAAAGTATTCTGACTTTCAGGAAGGTCAGAATCAGAGGGGAGAAAAGATTATATTCAAAAAAATGTATCTTAAATATACTGTGTCATATATTCTGTTCTTCTAAACTGAATGTAGTTCAATGCCAAGATATTTTTAGAGACAATAAGAAAAACAGGATGGAGAGAGATCCTTGAAGAATGTTAACAAGGAAGGCTTCAATGGATGTCAAAGAATTAGTAAGTTTTGATGCTGTGATGTGTTCACTTGTCATTGAACTTTAAAGAGTGTTATTCTTGCCATCAAAATTTTGCTTGATATCCTTTCTGCATGAAACACTCTTTTCACATTCTGCTTATTCAAATTCTACCCATCTTTCAAGGCTACCTCAATTTCCATCTTCTTTCCTTTCTTCCTTCCTTCAATAAGGATTAATAATAAAATCCTTAAAATAAGGAGGGATCCTGTGCATCTTATCTTTGGGGATAACAAGAAAGAGGAAAAGAAGAGTCTGAAAGTCTGTGTCCTACTTGAAGTGGGAAAACCCCAAGGGATAGACCATAAAATCACAGTTTCCAAAATAGAGTCATGTAAGCATTGACCTATCACATTACACCTCATCTTATGCCACATCAATCCTAGGAGACAGATATGACCACCCTCCATTGTCCCACACCATAAACAGATTACTGTACCCATGTCATAGGGCTGTTCTGAAGATTAAATGAGTTTCAGCATGTAAAGTGCTAACACAAGTAAACATTCAATACCCATTAGTTACTCTTATTTAATCCCATTAGGGGAAATTAGGATCAATCAAAAAGGTTAAGTAACTTGCCCAGGCATTCCACGGATACCACACACTTAGGCATAATTTCTATGCTAATTTCTTGTCTTGGGAATTCCCAGACCAAGTGGGTAATGTTAAACACCAAACCTACCTAAGATACAGACTCCTGGTTGCAAATTCTCAAGGGAGATTCTCCCACCCTAATCCTAGTCTGCCTCCATCACCAACACCACCCTCATCTGCAACTTTTATAGCCAGAGGACAGAATGTCATCTATATTAGCGGGATTTTTTTTTTAGTCCCACCCACTTTTATGTAGAATGTAGTTTTTTCGGGCTTCCAGCATGGGGCCAAAGACTAACTCTCTCTCTCTCTGAGCCTTAAAATTCAGGTCCTGAAGTAATGGGAAACAACATCCTGCTTGTACCCACCACTATCTGGGTTGTCTTAGCACAGGCTTAAATTCTTGTTGTTTAGTTTATTCGATTTCTTAGTCCTTAAATTACATGGACATTTAATATGCTGTCCTTGTGTTTTAATCCAGCATACCCAGGTGTTTATAGCAGGAGGGTTTTCTTGTTATTCTAATTTGGAAGAACTAAGATTCCTAGCATATTTTCTTTTTTGCTGACAATCAAATTCGACCTGTTAACCTTTACATTCCCAGTCTTACCTAAGGGAGCATTTTATGTAGTTTTAAAATCCTGAAAATAAGCTCACTGTTTTACAGATGAAAGTTTATTGAAAACCCAGAGGAAACTACGGCATAGATTATAAAACAACAGCCCAGATAAATGTAATATCAGATTCTAACCCTAAAATGTTTTACTAATGATCCTATATCCTAATTTTAGAAACAAGCTTTATTTTAGTAATTGACAGTGAAAAATACAATTTAAAAATGCACCTGCAGTGCTTGCTTTGGCAGCACATATACTAAAATTGGAACGATACACAGAAGATTAGCATGTCCCCTGAGCAAGGATGACATGTAAATTCCTGAAGCATTCCATATTTTTAATTGGGGGAATCATTGCATAAATTATATAAATGTCTAACCACTATGCTGTACACCTGAAACTAATGTAAAATTATATTGAATGTCAAGTGTAACGGAAAAAAAAATAACTAAATAATTTTTTTAAAATTTTAAATGCACCTGTAAAGACTTATCCTATATTGATAGACTCTGTTAGGGCTGAATTGTGTCCTCCCAAAATTCTTATGTTGTAGTCCTAAACCCCAGTACCTCATAATGTGACTGTATTTGGAGGTAGGATCTTAAAAGAGGTAATTAAGTTAAAATGAGGTCATTAGGGTGGGTCCTAACCCAATATGACTGGTATCATTATAAGAAGGGGAAATGGGCACAGACACACACAGAAGGAAGACCATGTGAAGACACAGAGAGAAGATGGCCATATGCAAGCTAAGGAGAGAGGCTTCAAAAGAAACCAACTCTGTGGACGCCTTAATCTTGAACTTCCAGCCTCCAGAACTGTGAGAAAATAAATTTCTGTTGTTT
>NW_017731606.1:805477-807558 GCF_001890085.2 Hipposideros armiger | reverse complement strand
ACCACAAAACCATCTCTCTCTCTCTTTCACACACACATACTCGTTGACATATACACATCATTTCAAACTTTTCATTTCCATTGTACCTAAGATAAAATCTAAACTCCTTAACATCCTATATCAAAAGAAGTCTCAGAGACAAAAGCATTTAGAAAAAAGAACTTTCCTTAGAAATCTAACGCTTGTAAAAGTTTACAAGTGAATTCAGGATTTAGAAGAATTGGTTTATTAAACACACGCACCTCAAGGTTATAAGTTTTATAGCTGGTTGGTTCATGATAGAAAAAGAGCAATTTTGTCATATAATGGCCATATTCCTCAAAATTATTGCATCCCTTCAGACTTACAAAAGTTAGTCACAAAAGTCAGTGATTAAATTGTTTTTGTTAAGGTGTCAGTAACATGTGGGAAATGCTATCGGTTTCGTTCACGTTGGAGACTATATGTAGTATGACACCACTTTTTTTTGGTTTACCTCAGTGCAAAGTGTTTTGTGTTTTCTTACTGTGGGATGTGATGTGTACACTTATTCATATTGGAAGCAGGGCAAGGTGCTGGTTTTGCTTTACATGGATAAATCTGGGCATGATCTGGCTACTTTTTATGTTTTCAGCCTCAACTCATGCTAGTCTCCCCTTCATTTTTTATGTTCCAGCCACTTGGCCGCCTTTGAGTTTCGCAAAGCTCTTCCCCAGTGCGCTGTCTCCTCTGTTTGGTACACACTCACCTGTAGCCTTCACTTAGCCAAGTTTTACTTGTCTTCCCAGTTCAACTTAAATGTCACTTCCTCCAAATAGTAATCTAAATTGAGTTATATTATTCAATCAGTGTTCTGCATCAGTTAGAATGGCTTTGGTTGCCAGTAACTTAAAGACAAATTCAAACGTATTGCTAGGGTCTTTAAGGCCAGGGAAGCTTTGGGCATGGAGAATAACACTCATTACTATGTGTACTTTTATTTAATGCTCACTTTATAAACTGTAAAATTTATTAAATAGTATTTCCTGAAAATGCTGTGCTGTGCTGTCCAGTACAGTATCCACTAAGCACATGTGGCTATTGAGAACTTGAAATATGGTTAATGTAACTGAGGAACTGAATTTTAAATTTTATTTATTTTAAATTAAATTAATTTAAAACTGGTAGTTGATTCAGTTATTGGGAAACTTTTAAGTGTCTTTGGAAAAACTCAGGTATGTGAATCTCTTTTTTCAACTGTAAATTTTGTGAAATCTAAATACAGATCCAGTATTTCCAATTAAAATTAAGCAACTGAATTTACTTTATGTAAGTAAAGTACATATTGGATTTCTAAGACTTAGTATAAAAAATGTAAATTATCTTAATTTTTATATTGATTACATGTTGAAATGATATTTTGGATATACTGGGTTAAATAAAGTATATTACTAAAATTAATTTCATCTACTTCTTTTTACTTTTTTAATATGGCTACTAGAAAATTTTAAATTACCTGTGTGGTTAGCATTATGTTTATATTGGACAGCACAGCTTCAAACGTTGAAATAGTCACACAACTAATCAAAACATAAATTTATCAATTTCCACTTACAGGTTTTGAGGGAGGTGGGAGGAAAGACAAATATCAAACTAGTATTTTGAAAAGTAAGTGTGTAACATGATGAAGCTGGATCGGAGTTTGAGGGTAGAGTGGATGAAGCATTGGTAAACCAGGAGGCTACTGTAATAATACAGGGAGGAAAGTGATGATAATCGGATGTGCTAGATTGGAGGTGGTGGAGATGAAAAGAAGATACATCTGAGAGACACTTCGGAGGTAAAACTGAACTGTTTACAAGTTTATTTAATCAGATTCTTCTCTGATTTAACCAAAACATTGATTATGGACTAATTTAATCATATTCAATAATTTAATGAAAACGGTAATTAAAACATATGTAAGCAAATTTTATAATTTAATCAAAACATAGATTACAGATTTAATCAAATTCTTCAACAATTTTAGTAAAATCACAAATTCAGCAGATTCTCATATGCTTCAATGAACCAAAACAAACACACAAAATACATTAACTATCACAGAATTCGTTGTAACATTT
>NW_017731606.1:804477-805465 GCF_001890085.2 Hipposideros armiger | reverse complement strand
TGTATATTTCACAATAAAAAATAATTTAAAAAAAAACACCTCCCATTGTGTCCCGCTATTTAAAAGATATCTAATTTTAGATCTCAAATATTCTGTGTTAAGATAAAAAATTCTTTATTCCTTTTTAATAATTAGTATATTTTATCAACATATAAAATAGGGCACTCTTTGGCCTGGCTAAATGTAGGTATTTTCCAACACCACAACCAACCTCACTATCAACAACAGAAAACTCAAGAATCTTAGCTATCTCTTTTGAAGATGTGCTCAACAAAAAAACCCACACTGACCAAATACACTCATTGCTTTAGCTTGATCTGGTGCACTCAGGCCCAACAGAAAGCATGGCGTTTTGTGAATAGACATTGCCCAATCATACTAGCTGAAATAAAATCTTTGTACTCACTCCAAAATAGGATCTACAGCTTAAAAATGTCTAATTTAATCAGTATTTGCTACAGTTAGGGAAAAACAAAAAGCTGCCTGTAGCTACTTGTGTCAAGAGTTGCAGTTTAAGTCCCAGTTGTCACCAGGTGATTTTTCCTCTGTCTACTCCTCCGATTCCTTGTAGACTACCTTCTTCTATCTGCTCGCCATATGCTAGAATTCCTCAGAGCTTGGGCCCAGGCCCTTCTCTTGCCATTCTACATTCTCTCTCTAAATTATCTCATCCAATGTAATAGTTTTAAATTTCATCTATATGCTGGTGCCTCTCACTCTTATTTCTCCAGCTTAGAAACTGTCTTCTGAGCTCCATATCTCTATATCCAACTAGTGATCTACCTTTGCCCAGGTGTGCTCCTCCACTAATCATTCCTCTCTTGGAAGATGACACTTTGTTCACCCAGTTGTTCATGCTAGAAACCTGAAAGTTCTTTTTGACACTACTTTTTCAATGACTCCCATATCCAATGCATTAGCAAGTCCTAGTGATTAAGAACATATATCTAGGGCCAGCCGAGTGGCACGATGGTTAAGAACTGGCTTG
>NW_017731606.1:778614-801002 GCF_001890085.2 Hipposideros armiger | reverse complement strand
TCCCCTGCTCGTTGTTTAAGCGTCTGACGGGAAGGAGAAACCCCAGCTCCGGTGGCGCCGCAGGGCGGCAGTCACGACCAGACCCCCGAGCTTTTTCTAGCCTCTGGACGAGCCAGAAACCAGGGGTACCGGTTGCGGAGCGGCGGGTGAGATACCCGCTCGCCTTTTGATCTCATCATGTCGCGGGGTTCCATCGAGATTCCCCTCCGGGACACTGACGAGGTAAGTGTCGAGTATGGGGGAGGGTTGGGGCCGTGAACTTGGACGATCCCCTCTTCCCACTGTTTCCCTGCTTCGCTTCCGAAGCGAGAGCACCCTCTCCCTCGGGAGCCTAGATCGAAATCCCCTGCTGAAGCTCTGATCACCTCCTTCCCCAGCCCCTGCACCCTCCCAGGCTGGGAACGTTGTGTCCCTGCAGCTTGGGGGCCACTCGAAAAGGAGTTCTTGAAAGTTCCCCTCCAACCTGTTCGTATTTGACAGTGTTCTGCTTTTAATTCACGGGCGCAGGGGTGTGAGAGTGCTCGATAAACTGTAAAGCACCTCACAGATCACGGAGGTGGGCGCTGATGTCATCGTGATCGCTCTGCTGCTCAAACCAAGTATCTTTCCCTGGGAATTTGTAGAATGCCGTCCTTTCTCCCTTAGAAACTCGGGTCTGTCGTGGTGCACTGTGTTCGCCGCACAGGCGTCGTCAGCGAAATAGAGACCCCAAGGTATAGCCGGTACTGAATGCTGAAAGTTAACCTCCTCTCCCTTCCCGACACCCTATTCATGGCCGACCTATAGCTTGTCTGAGTAAAGCTTTCAGCATTGATGTTGTCTTATGGGATATCTCATACTCTTATTTTTGTTCGTTTGGTTGGTTGAGATACAATTCATTTACCGTAAAATCCAGCGGTTTTTAGTAATAATATTCACAGCGTTGTGTAACCATACCGCTATCTAATTCCAGAACATTTACCTGCTACTGTTTTTGTGCCCACATTCAGGAGTGTCTGCGACACACAAATTCTGCCTCCGTGATTAATGTGTACAGTGGCATTCAACTTTGCATTGCCACTCGGATTGTCAGACCTATGGCATCAGAGTCTCTGGGGTGCTTCTCTGCATTTTACCTGCGTTATATGTTAAGCAGGTTTTTGTTTTGTTATTTTTGAGTAAGCAAAGCTTTTGTAGTATTTTATAGTTCTAGTGATTGGAAGACAAGAAGCAGGTTTTGTTTGCTTCTTCTGTGTGCTTTTTCTTTAATATTACCATATAACCTACTTGTCATGTGCTCCTTAAACTTTTCTTAACATACTTCCTCAGCCTTTTTGAAAGTGAGCACAAAGCCTGCATATATCCATATTGATGTATATTCAAGAGAATCAGCAAAGAAGAAATGTGAATTTAAAAAGACATAAGAATTAAAAACCTTCATTTTGTGTTTTAGGTCATTGAACTTGACTTCGATCAGTTACCGGAGGGAGATGAAGTTATCAGTATTTTGAAACAGGAACACACACAACTGCACATATGGATTGCTTTGGCGGTCAGTATTCATGCAACAAATATTTTTTTATATGTTGACTGAGAAAAATATGTGGTTTCTGTTTTCACATACAGTAATATTCAGCTTGGATGCTTGATAAATTAATTGTACCATGTGTATAGAAGTTAATTGTATTGTCATTCATGAAACAAAAAGGCCAGTTTCCTAAATAATGTGCTAGTCTACTGGTAAATTAGTGTATGTTGGTAAAGGCAAAATCCATTTAAATTAAATAGTACTCCATCTTAAGTATTTGATTATTTAATGATTGATTACTCAATGAAGACTGGCTTAATGTTTATGGATAAGCTGAGAAAAAATTAAGGTGCCAGGATGTAAATATTGCTACCTAATATTGTTTCTCATAACAGTAAAACATTTCTCGTAAACTACTCTAGAAGGTGATTAAGTCCCAAGCTAACTCACAAAAGGCCTTTTGGATGAAGTTTATCTCTGGCTTAAGTTTTTTGTCCTGTTTGGCCCCTTCTAGAACATAAATACTATTGGAGATTCTCAGGAAAATCACCTCAGAAAGCCTAAAATTCTAGCACCCTCCACCTTCCCCATCTGCATAATGATGTGTCCTTTTTATGGGAACATTATAATAAATAATTATGGTGATATACTAAACACTATAATCATTGTTTCTAAGCAAGAGTGCCATGGGTCACTTTTATGTAAAGATAATATGAGGCTCCTAATATTGTCTTGAAGAGTCAGAGAAGTAGGCCTGGAATTGGTCTTATATCCAGTGCTCAAGCCTAACCCTTAGAGTTACTTAGATATGGATTTAAAGAGAAGTACTTCCAGTGACAAGCAGTGCCTTCCTGACTTGAAGTGCTCTAAGTTTTCCTAGTCTGTGGAGAGCAAGGCTTTGATGCTTGTCACATGTTTTTTTTAAAACTAGTAGATTTTTCAGTGCAAGTGTTTCCTTTAACAGCACTTACACAGAAATTGGTGAAACATTGTGGGCTGTAAGTTGTTACAGAGAAAAGAGTGTAGGTTTTGGGATTAGAGAGTCCTTAATTCAAATTCCAGCGTGGCTGCTAACTAGCTGTATGTCCTTAGACAAATGATGTACCTTCTGAGCCTGTTTCCTCATCTAAAATATGGGGATGTTAGTATTTAAGGGTGTTTGTACAGATTATAGACAGTGGGTATGAAGCTCCTAGCGTAGGATGTGGCCCATAGGAGGTGGTTAATGAATGGTGGGTATTCTTTTTATTATTAATACATGAAACATGCCCAGGGAAGCCACTCAACAAGCCCAAAGTCATAAAAATTTCTGATGTATCTAGAACCAGAACCCAAGTTTCCTGTTTAGGATTTTTTATACCTCTCATTATTGCTTTCTCTCTTGGGCTCTGATTTAGTTTGAATCAACTATTGCCAAGTAAGAAGTGAGTTGAAAACATTTGTAGTGATTATAATTTTTAACAGTTTTATTAGATATAATTCAACTATAATAAACTGCACATATTTCTTGTGTACCATGAGATGTTTCAGTATATGTATACACCTGTGAAATCATCACCACAATCGAGATAACGTATATATCCATCATCCCCCAAAACTTTCCTCTGAACTCTCCCTTGCTCCCCAATAGTGTCCAGGCAACCCCTGATCTGCTTTTTGTTACTAAAGATTAGTTTGCATCTTCTAGAGTTCTTTATAAATGGAATCATACATTATGTACTCCTTTTGGTCTGTCTTCCTTCACGCTACATAGTTGTTCTGAGATTTATCCATTTTGTAGTATGCATCAACCATTCCTTCCTTTTTATTGCTGAGCTGTAGCCATTGTACAGATAAACCACAACTTGTTTGTCCATTCACCTGTTCATCAACAATTGGGTTGTTTCCAGCTTCTTACTATTACAAATAAAGCTGCTATAAAGATTTGTGTACAGCTTTTTGCATAAACATATGCTTTAGTAATTCTGATTTAATTCTTTACCTCATAGCTGGAATACTACAAGCAAGGAAAAACAGAAGAGTTTGTAAAGTTGTTGGAAGCAGCGCGTATCGATGGCAATTTGGACTACAGAGACCATGAAAAAGACCAGATGACTTGCTTGGATACATTGGCGGCCTACTATGTACAACAGGCTCGGAAGGAAAAAAATAAGGACAATAAAAAAGATCTTATTACACAGGCAACCCTGTTGTATACAATGGCTGATAAAATTATTATGTATGATCAGGTAAAATAAGTCTTTTTTTTTAATTTATGAGGGGAAAATGTGTATGACAGGCAATAGATTTTTTTTTTAAGATTTTTTTTCTTAAAATAACTTGGTTGATAGAAATAATCAAAGTGAAGAAGGGTTCCTTGTTAAAATTGGAATTTCTTTGGTCCTTGCACTGTTGAAGTAATTTAACATATAAAACCTATCCAAAAATAAAATAAAA
Organism: Hipposideros armiger; assembly: GCF_001890085.2. Lineage (NCBI taxonomy): Eukaryota > Metazoa > Chordata > Mammalia > Chiroptera > Hipposideridae > Hipposideros > Hipposideros armiger. The sequence continues at coordinate 797,059 of NW_017731606.1, read as the reverse complement.
TAAAATAAAAAACAACAAAAAAAACCTATCCACATGTTGAGTCACTAATTCCAACATCTCCAAATGAATTTCAAGCATATTTTAAGGAGTTTGAATTTTTCTTTTTGTCATTGTTCCTGGTGCAGAAGACTTGTTGCATTTCAGGATAATTTCTCATTTTATAATTAAGAATTGCTTATTACTAGTTTAAACACATTACAGTTGACAGGGATTTTTGTGATGATGTATCTCCTTCCTATATGGTTTTCATTTTAGTGTTATACATTCGTGTTAAGTTGTGGTCCTTAGTAAAGTCAAATCTAAGATGATGCATTACTTTTTCAGAACCATTTGTTGGGAAGAGCCTGCTTCTGCCTACTCGAAGGTGACAAAATGGATCAGGCTGACGCACAGTTTCATTTTGTACTCAACCAGTCTCCAAATAATATTCCAGCCCTTCTTGGTAAGTCATTTTCGGCAGCCATCTTAGGAATCTGGTTTTCAGCATATGCCTGCAATATATCTCTTTGTAGTAGCTCCTTAGTAATGGACTTGAGAGCAAAGTAAAAGAGCTTTAGCTTACCAAAAATGAAACTATCTGCAATAGATCATTATTTCTGTTGAAATTACAGAAATGAAATATATACCAGTTAAGAAGAATTTGTTATCCATTTCTAAAGAGTAAATAAACCATCTGTCTTTGGACAACTCTAAGTTACTTTAATTATTGTTTTATAACATTTAACTTAAAGACAGGACTGTTCTACTTATAGGCATGAATTAATATACCCTTATGGAAAACAAGTTTTAATATGAAATCACTTTCAGTATTTTCAGGTATTTCTTACTGAGATGTTATTTGATTTAGGTGAGTTGGTATAGAGCATAAGAGACTTGTGTTCTTTAATCAGTGCATATTTATTTTTAAAAACCATTATAGGTAAAGCTTGCATTTCATTCAACAAGAAAGATTACAGAGGCGCTCTTGCTTACTATAAGAAAGCATTGCGTACTAACCCAGGATGTCCAGGTAAGAGAAAAACTTTAAATCTAAACTGTATGATCCAACTTAAAATATTGAGGATTTGGCAGTTGCTTATGAAATTAGTTGTGAAAAGATACTGTAGGATTGTTGAAATGACAGAATTGAGATTTTAAAAAAACTATATTATTATATGTTTGATTCCAAAGCTGAATGGTAGATCATAGTATAATCTTTCTGCCCTACACTACTCGTCTTTTGAAAATCTTGTTATTTTAGCACATTTTATTGAGTACCAGTTATGTGCCAGGCACTTTTCTAGACCCAGAGAATAAAGCCACGAACCAAAAAGAAAAAAGTCCCTGCCCTCATGGAATTTATTTTCTAGTGATGAAGATAAAATGAGTATTATATATACTATCTAAGATACTGGTAAGGGCTAAGGAGAAAATAAAAGAGAAAAGGACTATGGGAAGCATTGGGGGTTGCTTAGAAAAGTTAACCAGAAAATACATCACTGAAACAGTAACATTTGAACAGAGACCTAAAAACAAAAGGCTAAGACATACATAAAATATGGGAGAAGATTATTCCTAGAGAGAGGGAATAGGAGGTCCAAAGGTCCTGAGGAAAGAATGGACCTGGCAAGCCTGAGGAACAGTGAGGAAGCCAGTGTGGGGGGAGGAGAGAGGGAGAGAGGGAGGAGAGAAGAAACTAGTAAGAGCTGAGGTCAAAGATATAACTAGAAAGTAATCATATAGGGCATCATAGGTTATTATAAGGACTTCAGCTTTTACTCGGAGACATAGGAAGCCATTGGAGGGCTTTGGGCAGAGGAGTAAGTAACAGGATCTGATTTAAATTTAAGGAATCATTCAAGCTTCTGGGATGAGACTAGAGTGGAACATTGAGGAGCAAGGATAGGAGCAGGGAGGTCAGGTAGCAAGGCCATTACAGTCATGCAGATAAGAGATGATTGTGGTTCGCATTAGAATGATAATAGTGGAGCTACAGGTGGTCAGATCCTAAGTATATTTTGAAGGGAGAGCTGATGGAGTAGATGTGATGTGTGTAACAAAGGAGGATTCAAAGGTAACTTCTTTGCCTAAGCAATGAAAGAGCAGAGTTATATTTTACAACATTTGGAACGTAGTTCAGGAGGAACTAGTTTTAGAAAAGTTTGAAGTTTTTTTAGACATACAAGTGGAAAGGTCAGGGGGGTGGGAGTGGGGGGCTGAAGTTCAGGAAAGAGGTCTGGGCCAAGGATTAATTTGGCAGTCATCACCATACAGATGGTGTATAAAGCTATGAAACTATATGCAGTCCCCAGGGGAGTGAGTGTAGATAGAAAAGAGGTCCAAGGCTTGAGCTCTAGGGCATCTGACATTTAGAGGTTATGGAAATGAGGAAGAATCAGCAAAGGAGCCTGAGAAGGAGCAGCCAGAGAGAGAGGAGGAAAACAGAGTAAGTGCAGTGTCCTGAATCAAGTGTAAACTGTTTCCAGAAGAGGAGGGTGTCAGGCAGCGTCAAATTCTATTGTTAGGCCAAGTAAAATAGGGACTGAGAGTTGTTCATTGGATTAGCAGCATTCAAATCATTAGTGACCTTGATAAAAGTAGTTTTACTGGATTGGTGGGGGTGAGACCCTCTTGGAGTGGATTCAAGAGAAAATGGAAGTAAAGGAATTGGAGGCAGCAAGTGTAAATAGATCTTAGGGAGTTTTCTACTAAGGGAAGTATAGGAATGGGTTGACCACTGAAAGGGAAATGGAATCAGAGAGGATTTTTTTTAACTTGGGAGAATGTTTGTATGTAGATAAGATTGATCTAGTAGAGAGGAAAAATTTGATGATGCAGGAAAAATAGGGGAAAGATGCTGGAGCTGTATCCTTAAATCGATGAGAAGGGATAGGAACTAGTGACCAGAGGACAGGAGATAAGAACATGGTTGTGTTTTGGCATGGCCTTGAAATTGGGTAGCATATATAAGCACAGCTCTGAAGGGAATGACAGTATGTGCGTGTAGTCAGTCACAATATTTAAGGCCTTAAGAAGCTTTTTGCTCTGTTTAAAAACTGCTCTTCAAAATTAGATATTGAAGGTACAGTGTAGCCAGGTGTGTTGGAAGACAAGAAAAATACCAGTATTATAGATATTCTTTCTATAGTGAGAAAGGTATCCATGATGAGTGGGTGAGGACTGGGGGAGGGGGAAATGGTATGATATAACCTCCAATGAAACCAAGTTTGTGATATATCAAAAGCTTTTATCGTATAGTTATACTGAAGTTAATTTTGAGAGTTTTGCAACTCATAAATAGAGAATATTTAAGAATTTTATAAAAATTCAAACCCTAGGGGCCAGCCGAGTAGCTCAGTTGGTTAAGAGCTCACTCAAGAGTGCGAGCTCTGAGCAACAGGGTCGCCAGTTCAATTCCCAGCCCGAGCTGAGCTGCCAATAGGTGGCAGGATGGCTCAGCTTAAAAAAAAAAAAAAAAAATTTAAACCTTAAAAATGCTCTAGTTTGACAGTTTAAATAACTCGATTTTATTTTTTTAGCGGAAGTTCGTTTAGGAATGGGTCATTGCTTTGTGAAACTTAACAAACTGGAGAAGGCGCGTCTGGCATTTAGCAGAGCCCTGGAACTCAATTCGAAATGTGTGGGGGCATTGGTTGGACTGGCTGTTCTAGAGCTCAACAATAAAGAGGTATGTGAGGGAAAAAATTATCTATTTCCTGGCTGATTTTGTCAGGCCCATGGTCCCTTATCTAAAACTCTTGAGGCCAAGTGTTTTAGAAATCAAGATTTCAGAGTATAGAAATGTAGTATGGTGCCTGCACTGCATAATATAGAACACCGTAGTTATTAGGATACAACCCCAAATACAAACTCACTGTATTTTGCCATGTATAATGCGCACTTTTTTGCCCAAATTTGTGAGGGAAAAATAAGCTTGCACATTATACATGGGTAGTACTAATTTCGTATCTATATAAATGTTTTTAATTCTTTCATTTATGCTTATCAGTTAAAAGTGTAACTAGAAATCAATAACGATATCCATATGCAAAGTAAAACCCTAGGATACAATAATCAGTTTTGTTGAACTTCTAATGAATTTGCAACGACGAAGAATTCTTGGCTTTCTATGATGCATAAATATCGTACATTTGTTACCGGTACATAGAGGTTTTTGGATTTCAGAATCTCAGTTAAGTGATTGTAGACTGTACATCAGTTTGGAAAGCTTTCAATTGCAAGTAACAAAAAGTACACTACCGTGACTTAAACATAGGGTTTTTATTGTTTACTGAACCAGGTAGTCTTGGATTTGGCACCTCAGTATCATCAAACCCACGTTTTATATCTTTCTGTCCTCCCTTAATACTTGGCCTTTCCTCCTCAAGTTTGTCACCTTATAGTTGCAAGATAACTGGTACATCTCCAAGCGTCTCATGATGGTATCAGCCTTTTAAGGAGGGAGGAAAACGAAAGGCTAAAAGGCTTTCTCTTAGAAAAGTTCTATCTTACATTGAGAAGGAAGCTCCCCATGATGCTTCACCTTATGTGTAATTGTCTAGACACAGTTTCCAGTGGAGATGCTTCTGCAATTAAGTTTAAGAAAACTAAAGCAATTTAACTCACTATTTGAAATGTTTTATCCCTGGTGAAGGTCAACTAAAACATGAGCTATATTTTGGTTTCTGAATTTAGATTTACATAACCTTGTTTGTTTCAGACTATAAAGAAAATTGAAAAAGTGCTAATTAAGTAATGTTTTCACTCAACCCTGCCATCATTGTTTTTCTTTTAGGCTGATTCCATAAAAAATGGTGTCCAACTTCTTTCCAGAGCCTATACTATTGATCCTAGCAACCCTATGGTATTGAATCACTTGGCAAATCATTTTTTCTTCAAAAAGGTAAGAGAAGTTATTTATTAAAGTTTTTTACTTTTTAAGAAAACTTTATTTTTCAAGTACAGGTGAGATTCAATATTTTATTAGTTTCAGGTGTACAGCATAGTAATTAGACATTTATATAACTTACGAAGTGATCCCCTCTATAAGTCTAATACGTACCTGACACCATACTTACTTATTACAATATTATTGACTATTCCCTATGTTGTACTTTACTTCCCTGTGACTGCCAATTTGTACTTTTTAATCCCTTCACCTTTTTCACCCAGCCCCCCAACTCCCCTTCCATCTAACAACCATCAGTTTGTTCTCTGTATCTATGAATCTGTTTCTGTTTTGTTTGTTCACTTATTTTGTTTTTTAGATTCTACATGTAAGTGAAATCATATGGTATTTGTCTTTCTCTGTGTGACTTATTTCACTTAGCATAATACCCTCTAGGTCCATCTATGTTGTCACAAATGGTAAGATTTCATTCTTTTTATGGCCGAGTAATATTCCATTGTATATATGTACCATATCTTCTTTATTCATTCCTCTGTTGATAGACATCTAGGTTGCTTTAATATCTTGACTATTGTAAATAGCGCTGCAGTGAACATAGGGATGCATATATCTTTTCAAATTAGTGTTTTGGATTTCTTCAGATAAATACCCAGAAGTGGGATTGCTGGGTCATATGGTAGTTTTATTTTTAATTTTTTGAGGAACCTCCATACTGCGTCCCATAGTGGCTGCACCAGGCTAAGTAGGAAGGTATAAAATTCTTTACTTTTAAATCCTGATTTTTTTTGTTTTTCTATACTACAGTTAGACTTTATATTTTTAGCTTGGAAAGCAATTTAAAGATGTCAAGAGTTTTTTTCAAATTAGAGTTTGTATCGGGTTAGTCATCTGGGGGTGGATACATTTGTCTATTCACTCATTCATTTAACATTTATTGACCCTTTATACCATACTCAAAACTGTGATAGCAATGTAGAAGTTAGTGAGACATGGTTTCTGCATCCAAGGAGTTCAGTTTTGTAAAAAACAGTCATGTAAACAAATATAAATGTAAAATTAAAAATCTCTACCCTGCTGTGGTACAGAAATGAAAGGGAAAGCAATCATGTGATTAAAGGAGGGCTTCCAACAAGAATGCAAAGCTGTTGAATTAGGCTTTTAGGAGGAAGTCAAGATGTAATTGAAAGGGGAAAGGTACAAATCTATGAAATAGTCTTAGCTTAATTTAGTAAGAGCATAGCATACGATGGGCTCACGATAGGTCATGCATGAGATCCAGATAGTTCCCCACTTGTATAATTTACTTATGTAGGCAATAAGGAGTCATTGAAATTTTTGCATATTGATCATGACGTAATTTTTAAAGTTGCCACTAATTCTGTAGAAGCAATGGTATTTTAGATTCTTAAGTACTAAAGCCAAGATTTCATTGGCAAAGTTATAGAGTAAGCATGTAAGTTTAATCTGCCATATTGAAATCAGGTACTAAATTGTACTGAGAAGTTTAAACTAGGTAATAGCAATTTAGTCGCAAATAGTTAAATAGCAAAAAGTCACAAATCTGCATCAATCCTTATTAATAATAGATACTATGTTACTGTGATTGTTGTCATTAATATGTATTGAATGCTTACTAAATGCCAAGCACAGTTAAAATGCATTCCATGAATTTATATAGTATTCACCATAATCCTATGAGGTAGGTAGTATCCCCATTTTGGAGATGAGTAATTGAGGCAGAGTTAATAACCTAAGATCACACAACTATGCACCATTATGCTTTATTCCCTCTGGCTATAGAAGCATACTCCCCTTTCATAATGAATTATTAAGCTTTATGCTATAACTCTTACGGTACTAAAAGGCAACTATTTAGGGAGAAGATGGAAGTGTATTTTATAAGCAAATGAAGTGTTACTGTTTAAGATAAAATAGTTACATATGTTAGTTTGGTTTTTACTGGGGAAAAAAAGGACTGATTCTTAAATATTTGTGTGTTTATCTAATAATCAGTACTCACAGCTAGTGATGGCTTCCTTGAAGCAGAAGAGAATTGTTCAGTTTTTAATCTTCAATGCTAGTCAGCCTTCCACTGCTGAAAGATTTTTATAGGGATTAAATGAAGTAATAGATATAATGGGCAAATGTTAAGTATTAGGTAAGTGTTGCTTCCCATCTCCCCTCAATTTATCAGCAAGAGTAATGAGAAAAATGATTAGTAATTCCGGATACAGTACTGTTATTGTTAATTCAGTTGACATTTTGAAGAAGCATTATGGTTGAGACTGTTAAGAGTTTACTCAGTTGATTTCCGAATCTTCATTTGCAGGATTACAGTAAAGTCCAACACTTGGCTCTCCATGCATTCCATAATACAGAAGTGGAGGCCATGCAAGCAGAAAGTTGCTACCAGCTGGCTAGATCATTCCATGTCCAGGTAAGATCATTTTATACCTCTCTAAATATCTAATCCTTTTTGTTTTATAGTTTTCTTTGAAAAACTTTATATGTATTGTTGGTCTTGTTTTATTTTCATTTTTTAGGAAGATTATGACCAAGCTTTCCAGTACTATTATCAAGCCACACAGTTTGCCTCATCCTCTTTTGTGCTGCCATTTTTTGGTTTGGGACAAATGTATATTTATCGAGGTGACAAAGAAAATGCATCTCAGTGCTTTGAGAAAGTTTTGAAAGCTTATCCTAATAATTATGAAACTATGAAAATTCTTGGCTCTCTATATGCTGCCTCAGAAGATCAAGAAAAACGAGATATTGCCAAGGTATGTTTTTAAAAAAATCTTAGCTATTTTCTATTATTTATCCCTGGACTCTTATTCCTCATTTCTTGTGATTGCTAGTAAAGAAATGATGGAAGCAGTTTTGTTAGCTGAGCTAGCTCTAGTTGAAATAACACTTGACTTACTAAACAGTGTAGAGTAGCCGCCACTTTTTCCTTGCCATCCTGTGGTTGGATGCTTTAGCTTTATGATCTCTTTTTTCCCAGGGCCATTTGAAGAAGGTTACAGAACAGTATCCTGATGACGTTGAAGCTTGGATTGAATTGGCACAAATCTTAGAACAGACCGATATACAGGTATTTTAGCAATGTTTTCCATCTCCTACCTAATGTGTTTTTTGTAAGCCTGGTATGTAGTATGTGCCTCTCTCTCATTTTCACTTACACGTTATTCTGTCCACCTTGAAAATACAGGGTGCCCTTTCAGCATATGGAACAGCAACACGGATCCTTCAGGAGAAAGTGCAGGCTGATGTCCCCCCAGAGATTCTGAATAATGTCGGTGCCCTCCATTTTAGACTTGGAAATCTAGGGGAGGCTAAGGTAGGAAAATAGAAATATTCCCATATTTTATATTATCAAGTTGAATGCACACTTTCAAAAAATACATCAAGTAAGCCTTTTAACAATGTAATTTTCTTTCTCATAGAAATATTTTCTGGCATCATTGGATCGCGCAAAGGCAGAAGCTGAGCACGATGAACATTATTATAATGCCATTTCTGTTACAACATCATACAATTTAGCCAGGCTGTATGAGGCAATGTGTGAATTCCATGAAGCAGAAAAACTATATAAAAACATCTTACGGGAACATCCTAATTATGTTGACTGTAAGAATTTTAAAATTTTTTAAATGTGTTAAAATTCCCACAGCAGCAGCAAAAATTGGGCCTAAAAAAAAAAAATCTTTCTTAGAAACCATAGTAAACAATTTTAAAGGATATAATTTCCACTTTTCTTCAAGACAAATTTGTAACCTTAAAAAAGAAAATGTGGCTTCGTTTAAATTTATGCTAGAAACTAAAACAACAAAAAGTCAGTTGGATCACATTTCATAGATGAGGCTGTCTTCAGTGGGTCAGCTACCTTTATTAGACTTCTAACAACTCCTTGGCATATTTGGTGACGGATTTACCTTTATGATGGTCCTGCTTTGATGTCATATAAATATTTTTGCAATGTTTATAAGCAGTGTTTTCCCTTAAGTGAAAGAGCCATGGTTAGAACCTAGGTTTTCTAACTGGTGCTCCTTAGTAGTCTAGGCTTTCACTGTTTTTCTATATGGCAAGAAGCTTTTTAAGGAAAAGTAACTTGACAGTGCAATGCATCAGAGAGAAATTGGAAACAATAGCTCCAAGCTTTTTAAATAACAGCTTGAGATAAAGACTTGGACCAGGGTGCTAGCATTGGGAAGGGAGTGGAAGAGATAAATCTGTGATGTCAAACAGTGAACCTGATGGTGACAGAGTTGCTTTAACTTGTTAGATTATTAATTAGCTATATTGATGCTTGATATTTTTTCACCTGTGGAACTTTTCATTGTATGAATGTATTAGCGAAAAACAATTGTTTCAAAAGTATGACTTACAATTATGATCCTTTATAACTAATACTTTAAACAAAAACTTTTAAATGTATATTTTCAGGTTATTTGCGACTAGGAGCCATGGCTAGAGATAAAGGAAACTTTTATGAGGCTTCAGATTGGTTTAAAGAAGCTCTTCAGATTAATCAGGTTGGTAATACAAATTTTTCAGGTTTGAAAAATAACTATTTCATCTTCTCCCCCTAGTAAGTCAGGTTTTTCTTTTAATGGTTGTCATGTTTCTAATATCTTGACATCTCCCTGTTTTTTTCATTCACTTATTCAAGATATTAAAGAGTACAGGATTCATCTAAACTTTTTGATTGTGAACCACAGTAAGAAATAGATTTCACATCATAGCTTAGTACACACGTGTGTGTATGTAATAAACTGAAATGAAAGTTTTGCAAATCATTATGTGCTCTTGCCATGTAAATTACACTGATATTTTTACTGTATTCCATCCTATTGCTTTTTTTATGCTGATAACTACATACTAAATTGATTTTACAACTCACTAATCCATCTCAACTCTCAGTTTGAAAAGCACTATTTGTAAATATAGCTTGTAAACCTCTTCAATAATCAGCCCTTGTGGAAAGATGATTCATCTCTCTGAATCCAAATTACAGTTTTTGCTTCTTTTTATATGTGTGTTTCAGGACCACCCAGATGCTTGGTCTTTGATTGGTAATCTTCATTTGGCAAAACAAGAATGGGGTCCAGGCCAGAAGAAATTTGAGAGGATATTAAAACAACCATCCACGCAGAGTGACACTTATTCTATGCTGGCCCTTGGCAACGTCTGGCTCCAAACTTTGCATCAGCCCACCCGAGATCGAGAAAAGGTAATTTCTTTTTGTCTCTTTAAAACAACACTGATACATGTTTCATTCTTGTTTGAATTTTTTTTTATAATGTTTGTTTCTTTTTATAGGAAAAGCGTCATCAAGATCGTGCTCTGGCCATCTATAAGCAAGTACTCAGAAATGATGCAAAGAATCTGTATGCTGCTAATGGCATAGGTGATTATATGATTTGGATATCCATAATGATTTGTGAAATAAATGCCTTTGGAAGAATGTTTGTAGATCAGAATTTTTCTCTGAATGTAATGAAGGTAGCTGTTTTAAAATAGGGCTTTGAGTTGTTTTTCTGGCTACGATTAGAAAATTCTTAACTATGAGCCTTTTTCTAACTTTAGGAGCTGTTTTGGCCCACAAAGGATATTTCCGCGAAGCTCGTGATGTATTTGCCCAAGTAAGAGAAGCAACAGCAGATATCAGTGATGTGTGGTTGAACCTAGCACACATCTATGTGGAACAGAAGCAATATATCAGTGCTGTTCAGATGGTAACTTTTATCTTTTAATGTGTTTGTATATCATGCTTATTGTTGAGCAGATGCTTGTTTCACCATTCTGGCCTTGTCATCATGCTGTCATCATCTCTTGTGATACTGTGTCTATTCAGAGGTTTGTAATGGTATAATGTTAAGGCTAGTCTTTGATGTCCAGACAGAGCTATGAGTCCTGGTTCCATCACTAATTGCATGCCTTGGGCAAAGGACATCCTCTCTGAGCCAGTTTTCCTTCCTATAAACTGGGGATAATTGTACCTTAATCTCATAGAGTTTTGTGAGGATCCGGTATGAAAAGTACTTGACACCATACTTGGCACTAACATTTCTAGCATATCAGTAAGTACCCAGAAGATAAGTAGGAGTTAATATTTGTTTGCTTGTTTTACAAATTTCTTAGATGGGAGAACTGAGTTTCAGAAAGGTTAAAATGACATTTTTAAAAGAAAAAGCAAAAACTCCATGGAGATGTTTTCATGATTACAGAATTTTGTTATGCTTTTCATATTTGTTGAGTGCTAGAACTTGAAATAAAAGAGTCATACTGCTCTTATTAAAAAGTTAAAAGGCCCTTCGGCTCTATGGGAAATATTAGGGTCAGAAAAAACAAGTTTCCTACTAATGGTAGAAGATAAGAGCAGTCCAGGCTCTGGGAAGTAATTTTTTCTAAGAAGGGTGAGTATTATTACTGTATTCGGAGTATTGGAAAGGCACTCTCACAAGGACTTACACACCCAGATTACATATGATAGTCTAAGAAGTTGTTTTTGGAGTTGGGCCTTCCTGATCTGCAGAATGATAATGTTGCCTTTTGAAATGCAGATTAATTACATTGTCTAACCATCTTCCATGACAAGATATTTTCCATGGTTAACCAGTGACAAGTTCATGGCAAAATTAACACTGGTGTTGCTATAGTATTGGTCTTACCAAAAAGTTAACAACTGGGAGTGTGAGATGTTTCGTGCTTATTGCCAGTAGGTTCCAGCAGTCCTAAAGGTGATAGAGAGTAGAACCCAAAGGAGCTGGGTGCATGACTTCTAATAACTTGTCAATAAGCTAATTCCAGATGGGATCGGCAAACTTTTGAGATGGAAGAGCCAATCCTGCCCCTCACAACAATTTAAAAATTATTCGAGAGCCATAAAACAAATGAAATCACTATTATGTAAATAATATCCTTTAAAAATTTTATAAATGAAACTATGATAGTTTTATTTTCATTTTCAATTTTACTTCAGAGCCACATGTACATACCCAAAGAGCTGCTTGTGGCTCGCAAGCCGCATTTTGCCAACCCCTGTTCTAGATGAGATTGCTAAAGATATGAAAAAGTCCTTATCCTTTCAGTGTTGGTCCAAATTTTCAAATGGAGAAGAACTATTTCAGGTATCTAGTTTTTCTTATGATCAGATTTTTGTTTTGTGAAAATGTATCCTGGTGAATGTCAGGAATCATTCTCAGAACCTTTGAAATTATTCAAAGGATAAAATACCTTTTCATATAGCTTTAAAATCACTTGAAACTTTATTACAAAATGACAATATCGCTTTTGACCTCTTTGCCCTCTTTTTGACCGCTTCTTCCCTCGTTTGACCCCATTCCTTCCTTTGAGCCTTTTGAGCCTCGCCTTTGCGCATGGCCCACTCCAAACTCTTTGCAATGTAATTTCTCTTCTAATAATGGGCCCTTGAGCCATCCTGTACTGTTTGAGCCCGCTTCTACTTTTTTGAAATGTACTATCTGTTCTAATAAACTACTTTTTCACACACAAAAAAAATGACAATATCATTTAATCTTTGTTGTGTTTTAACTTTTCCTTTTATCGTAGTACGAAAATTGCCTCAGAAAGTTCTATAAGCACCAGAACACGGAAGTGGTGCTCTATTTGGCTCGGGCCCTCTTCAAGTGTGGCAAGTTGCAGGAATGCAAACAGACTTTGCTAAAGGTAAAAAGAACTCATTATTATTCTCATTCCATTCTGTGCTCCAGTATATATTTTTTTGTTCTGTTTTATGCATGTTCACATACCTGATAGTCTATTTGGCTGAAATCCTTTTCATGTCATTAGATTATATGAAATATTTGCTCTCTTTTTTGTTTATAGGCTAGACATGTGGCACCCAGTGATACAGTTCTTATGTTTAATGTAGCCTTGGTCCTGCAGAGATTAGCTACCTCTGTCCTGAAAGATGAAAAAAGCAATCTGAAGGAAGTCCTTAATGCTGTGAAGGAACTGGAACTTGCACATAGGTAAAGATTTTATAGAAACAACCTTTGAAACATTTTATTTCTTTAGACCCATGTGTCTTAAAAGGTGTGGAAAATCATTTCCCTCCAGAATCTATTAGAAAAACGGAACCTCAAAAGAGAACCTATTCGAATCATTCCAGCGATTTTTTAAGCCAAAGCTGCCAGCTGCCAGCAGGTGGCATCAAACCTCCCAGATTTGGATCGTGAAGCCAGATCCCTTGAACTGGCTGGCTAGTTTTGCAAGCTTGCCCTAGATTGATTCTTCATTAACTTGACAATAATATGACCCAGCATTTAACACACTTGAAACTTTTAGAGTCCAGTTATGTTGGTTTTATTTTTTATGGGATATTAATTTTCATTAAGCTAAGATTAAGGCCTTTTCTCCTAAATAATGAATAGATTTATTCAGTTCAACTCAAAATTTATGTAACTTTATAGTATTTATTTGGTAATTCAGTGTGTGGTAACATTAAAACCTGGCATCTGTTCAGGTTATGTCTAACCTTATTTGAATTCTTGTTTAAGCATTTCTTGCCTTGCTTGGTAGAGTATAAGTGCTTTCGTGGGCTAAGCCTCCTAACCTCCAGGTTGACATAGTATTTAGTAAATTGAATGTTTGGTAGATATTCATTGCTTGAACTGATTTTTGGTTATTTGTTAATTTACTGATAACATTAAAATGTAACTTGGCTTTTCTTAATGAACTTGTTTTTTATTAAACAGATTGAGTGGCATATTGATGAGAGTCTTTTTTTAAGTGAGTTGCATATATAATTTTCCTATTGAGATGATAGCCCTTCATGTATTAAATACGTGCATGTAAGTCAGTCAATATATAAGCCTTTTCTCAGACTATTTTTGTACAACAGATTAAAAACCTAAAGGGCCTATTTCATTAGAATTTTTTTAAGTGAAGTATTTATTTTCTCATTCCATTTAGATACTTCAGTTATTTGAGTAAAGTGGGAGACAAAATGAGGTTCGATTTGGCTCTCGCTGCTACAGAAGCCAGGTAATTTCTACTTATGGAAGGTGGCTTTGGATGAAGCAGTGATGCTGATGTGAGCTGGGAGAGTAACAACAGTGAACAGGTTCCTGGCCTTCCAGGGGTCAGTCTTTCGCACTCATGGACTCTCCAACCTGGACCAACGCTTTTTCCTAAAGACCTTTTCAGGGAATATGGCAGAATTTATTTAGTACTTAAGTTGTGTAGGAAAATACATCAGCTGTGTCACCAGAATGAAGGTATGATTCCTGACTCTTTGAGTCACATGTGAAGATAATGTTGGAAACTTTTTTACTGTGCTTTGGGCGAACGTTTGTAATTTGGAAACATAAACAGTATTGGCTTATGAGAAAAGAAGTTAATTTTGCTAATTAAGACTTCCCATAGATATCAGCTAATGATCCTGCTTCAGACTTTTTAATTTGTAGAAGGAAAACAGATGCTGTGAGTTTTTGAACAAAAAGGACACTAGATACATTTATGTTTCTCTAAATCTGAAATGTTGTAGGCAGTGCTCTGACTTACTGAGCCAGGCCCAGTACCATGTAGCCCGGGCACGCAAACAGGACGAAGAGGAGCGGGAGCTGCGAGCCAAACAGGAGCAAGAAAAAGAGCTGTTAAGGCAGAAACTTCTTAAAGAACAGGTACTGTGTTTTCACTTATACTAGAATTAAAGAATTATGTACATACATATATTTGATATGGTTAAAAACAGAAGTCCTGGTGGTAATAATGATTTATTTCATCATAAGAACATTTTGATGAGGTTTTGTGTTTTTGTTTTTTTTCTCATAGGAAGAGAAACGTCTCAGAGAAAAGGAAGAGCAAAAGAAACTTTTGGAACAGCGGGCCCAGTATGTAGAGAAGACCAAAAATATTCTTATGTTTACTGGAGAGACTGAAGCAATAAAAGAAAAGAAAAGAGGTGGTGGTGGTGGACGGGTAAGATACGACTTCAGCTAACACTGATGGCACCAATCCCTGTCTTGTGACTTTCAGAAATGAAGAAAATCAATTACATTCATCCCATACTTAGTCATTAGCTAAGAGACAGTCCTCCACGATGGAGTGCTTTAATTGGCATCCAGTATTTAGAAACGCATTCTAATGTTAGCTCAGTACAAATTTTACCTTATAGTGACCTAAGTAGGTGATGATTTTTGCCATTTGGAGACATTGATCCCAATTAGAACTCTTTAAAATGTGTGTCCCACCAACACCTCTTCCATGAGACTTGGTAAAAGATCCTTCATTTGTCAAATGACTAATAGAATAGGGCCTCTTTCTATACCTTAGAATTCCAGCCACATTCCATCTGCAGGAAAGAACTGATTGTAGTCTTGTTTGGATTTCAGCGTTCTAAGAAGGGAGAATTCGATGAATTTGTCAATGATGACACCGATGAAGAGCTGCCAATATCCAAAAAGAAGAAGAGAAGAAAGGGCAGTGGTAGTGAACAAGAAGGTGAAGAAGAGGAGGGTGGTGAGAGAAAGAAGAAAAAGAGGAGAAGGTATCATTAATGTGTTTTAAATAACCTTATAAAGCTGATAGAAGATCTTTCACCTTCTGAATCTTTCTCATGTTTACAATTTGCAAATACCTTGAAATTACTAGATCTTTCCAGAGAGTAAAGTCTTTTGATACCCCACTTCCTACTTTAATCCTAAGATAGACCCCACTACAAAATCCCTTGAGTACTTGGAATTACCACACACCTCTTTAGCTTTCCTTCTGAAAGCTATGAGTTAATCATAATTACCTTTCTTAGGTCTTTAAAATTGTAATATTTATTGGAAGATGTATGCAAATTAGAATGAGAGAACCTAGTATGTCCCCACTACCTGTCCATGTGCAATCTTAGAATAAGTCACGGAGCCTCAGTTTCCTCTCTGTAAAATGGTAATAGTGATAACCCACTTCATGGTTTTGCTGGATGTTTAAAATGTGAATTAATGTGAAATAAGGGCCTTTTAATCATTCCAGTGCCATCTGCTGTTAAGATAAGTGGTGCCCTGTCCATCTCGCACCTGGAGGTGCCCCTAAGCTGTCCCATTCCTCTCTCATGGTGCTCCCCTGTCCAGGAACCCCCCAGCCAGCGATCTTACCTAGACCTGTTCTTTCCAACCCTTGACTGACTATACTTGGGAGAGAACCGGATGCATTCATTCAGACACAGACCTGTGGAATTGAAGCTGTGGTGGGATATTAGCAGGCCTGAAATGAGTAGTTGGGAAGAAAGGAGGGGAAAGACGTTGAGGTCTGAAACCTGGGTCTTTTCTCATATCCTTGATCACTCCACCAAATGTAAGATTCAAACTTATTTTAAATTAATAAGAGAGCTCACCAGTGACTGAATTAGTCCGCAGACATTGACATGGTTTTTGCAGAGTCCTGGGCCTTGTGTGCAGCAAGAATAGGTTATGGCCTCTGCCCTTGAGGACTGTACAGTATGGTTGAGGACAGCACCCATAGAGAAGGGTATTGAGAACGAATAGTATTTTAATGGCAAACTTTTTCTTGGTGTTCACTACCTTAAGACCTACAAAGGGAGAAGAAGGATCTGATGATGATGAAACAGAAAATGGCCCCAAACCAAAAAAGCGCCGTCCACCAAGAACAGAGAGGAAGAAGGCTGTAAGTTTATAATACTGTGGTGTTCTGTCCCCCTACATACAATCTCTTATGTAAGCATAAAAGATTACGGTACACTAGACTACATCCTTTCCTTGCAGTTTCTTCAAGCACAAATACTTGCTTTTGAAGTTTATTTATTATTGTTCGATTGTATCATTATAGTACAAACCCAATTTAACAAGATGTCCTAAGGTCAGAGTCTTGACTTATCTATTCTATTTATCTTCTCTCTTTAGACCAAGCCAGAACGTCTGCCTCCTTCAATGAAGGGAAAAATAAAATCCAAAGCCATAATATCATCAAGTGATGATTCTTCAGATGAGGATAAACTGAAGATTGCTGATGAAGGGTAGGAAATTTTCCCTTGGGATATGCTTCCAATGTATGATAATCGAGCTCTTCCAGGGACGGTGTCTACAGGCATTCCGAACGGTCCAGCATTTGACATACCATTGTACACTGTCCTAGAATGTAGCCTGTAACAAAACTAGGCTGTCCCAAACTCCTGGTGGTAGAATCGTTTACCTTTATACCAAAAAGTTCGAGAAAGCACCAAAATCTACATGTGGTGTGTGCCCAGGCCAGCCTCACCGAGTTCGTGCCTGAGACCTGAAGTTCTAATGAGTTGTCTAAAATGAAAAATCGTGTCAGCAGAGCCTGTAGTGGATCCATATTTGCTAAATTGTGTCTGTGACAGGATCAAGCGTGCTTTCCTTATTGACGTGCAGAAAATCTTTGTGCAAGTATTGAAGGTGCAAGCAGAGTCAGAAAGCTAAAAAAAAAAAAAAATGGAGGTTGTTTGAGTAATACAACGATTTAAGGCTAAAAAAGAAAGAGAATGGTCACTGCCAAAATGTTTTCTCCTTAGCTTCTTGGAATCTTATAGCTGGAAGAGACCTTCATACCCATCTTATTCTAACCCTATTATTTTATCCTACTGCATGTTTGTTCCTCAAAGGAGAAAACCTATTTTGAAATTTCCTGCATGACAGTCTTCTAAATATATCATTTTGCTACACTACCATTGACTGGCTACAAGTATTATGAGTAACCTGATCCTGGGTCACGTGAAGATAGGGACTTGCTTGACTTTTTCTTCCCATGTCAAGCAATGGGTACTCAGCTCTGCCTGCTTTGTGGAGGGCTTATCCTAGACTGCTTGTCCAATACTCTCCTTTAGCTCATGGTCCACCAGGTGAAGTAATATTTGATTTTACTTGTCCTAAACTTACCCCTCAAGGTTGAGGTGTTTCCTTTCCCCCACACACCCCGCCCAATTTGGATTCCTAGACTGGGACTCCTAATACTGTCCTACACCGTGTTCTTCTGATGACCATCATTTCATTCATTCATTTGAACATGTATTGTATGAGATAGTGTGCTAAGTGCTAGGGTTACAGAGGGAAAGACATAGGCTCTGCCCCTAAGGAATTTATGCTTTAGAGGCAGTAGAAAATCACAGATAGACCAAAAACCACATTACATTGAGATAAGTGTTAGCACTTAGGTTTTGCATTTGTTCTCCAGGGACCATACCTAATCTGGAGTTGGGCTGGTGGGAGGAGTTGTAAGAGATGTTTTTTGTAAAAGAGGCTGTTTGAATTAGAAGAATAGGTAGCTCTGGTTGGTTAGAGGTGAGAGGTTAGCACATTGAGGGGCTAAGGGTACTAGTGGGGAGCTGACCTCATAGGGTAGAGATCTGTAGGGGACCAAATCTATAGAGAAATGTAAAGATTTGCAGTTTCCCTTTTCTCTGAAGACACTGGCTGACACAAATTTGTGTTGCTTTTCCCTAAAGCGCTGTTTTGCCCTTGCCACAGTGTTGCCCTGGTCTATTGGTTAAAGGCATGTGTGATCAGAGCAATGAAATGTGTGGTTTTAAAATGAGCACTATTAAAATGTGTGGCCAGAAGGGTC
>NW_017731606.1:770851-776504 GCF_001890085.2 Hipposideros armiger | reverse complement strand
AAAACAAATATCACAAAATAAATGTTTGTGTAAACACTGTTCAGGTCAAGAAATAGAACATTAAATGCCCTTATTTTTAAAAGCCCATTCTCTACTTGTCAAGTTCCTGATAGGCCATCATGGTGTCTAACCAGTACTTGTCTTTTTGCCAGACATCCCCGAAACAGCAACAGCAACAGCGACTCAGACGAGGGTGAAGAGCAGAAGAAACATGCCTCTTCAGAGAGCGACTCAGATGAGAATCAGAACAAGTCTGGCAGCGAGGCTGGCAGTCCCCGGAGGCCCCGACGACCGCGGTCAGATGAGGATTCAGACAGTGACCAGCCATCCAGAAAGAGAAGGCCCTCAGGTTCCGAACAATCTGACAATGAATCTCTGCAGTCTGGGAGAAGCCGCTCGGGAGGTTCTGAGATTGACTCTCGCCCGGTTTCTCCAAGTGCCGAGTCAGATCGAGATTCAGAGAGAGGATCTGATAATGAGGGTTCTGGCCGCGGCTCTGGAAATGAATCAGAACCCGAGGGCTCCAACAATGAGGCCTCGGACCGGGGCTCAGAACATGGGTCAGATGATAGCGACTAGGTTTTATTTCATAAATAACCTTCATCTCTGGAGAAGACTTTTTTAATATATGAAAGCTGTGATAAAGATGTTTAGTCAAACAATTGTGAAATTTTTCCTAAGGCAATTTTTTTTCTATCCATTTGTATATTACTAAATCCCAAGAGACATTTCCTGTGCTAGAGTCCAATATTTGAGTCTCTTGTGCAAATGAAGAATGACTATTCTTCATTATGGTACAGTTCCACCTTTCATGTGAAAACTGCAGTAAAAATAAACCCAGATGCTAAATCATTCCTACAGAGGTTTGACTGAAACTGTGGCAGATGTTTCATCTTCTTTGTGTGTTAAGCAGCATACCATTTTGGTTTTTATTGCGATCTTTTACCAAGTGGTGCAAGAGACTTGGCATTAATGTCTTTGTTCCATTTTAAGCTTAGATAGAATATTTTTATTTTCTGGAGGAAGAAGTATCTACTGTATAATTGCACCAAAGTACAAATGAAAGGAAGGTTTTCTTCAGTAGTGTAATACTGCATCTATGTAGATAAAATCACAAATATATAATTTGTTAGATTGAATAAGATGTGGAAATGTGCTTTTCTGTTAGTAGAATGCAAAGACCTACCTAAGCCACATAATAAAATTCTTTTACCAACTTTTATGGGTAACTTTTTTTTTCTCAGTACATTTGTATATGAAAATTTAGCATAAATAGGCAAATATTTGGAAGAAACTGAATTAAGCCAAAGGTTGTTTATGCAAAACTTTTGTAATTCTTTGTGGATTTGTGGATTTTTTTTAAGATACAAGAAAACTAAGGTACTTGTATGAGTTTTATTTTTAATAATCTAGTCATTAACAATTTAAGAGCAATATTTTTATGTAGCACTGTACAGTTTGTAAAAGAGCTATAATTAACATCGTCAACAAGTATTAAATGCATTATTTAGGTATGGAGAATGCAGAGATAAAATGTCTTTCCAGTTCTGAAAATTTTAGTGGTGAAGTTCTTTGTCCTTATGGTGTGAAAAATGGGGTAATGTTTGCACAGGTTGTGGGAGCATAAGGGAGGACGAAGTCAAAGCAAGGTTTCCTGAAGGACACGAGACTTGATTTACAAACTTTTTTTTTTTTTTTAGCTGAGCCATCCTGCCACCTGTTGGCAGCTCAGCGGCTGCTCAGCTCAGGCTGGGACTCAAATTGCTGTTGCTCAGAGCTTGCACTCTTGAGCGAGCTCTTAACCAACTGAGCCACTCAGCTAGCCCCAGGACAGGAGACTTGAGATGACTCAAAGGACCAGCCAAGTAGAGAATTAGTTAAGGGAGGGTGTTCTAGGCAGTGGTAGTCAAATGTGCAGCTCTAGGAACTGGAATAACTAAGGGTGGCAAGGCTTTGAAAGGTGAAGAGCTTGAGATTCAGAAGTTCATTCAGCTATTAAAGGTGAGGTTCAAACTGTCTTTTTGCTTTTTCCAATGTCACATATAACTTGATGTGAATTAGTTAATACCCAAATAACAAAAATGTAAGTTAAAAGGCATTTCCCAACTGATAGTTCACTTAACTTCAAGCAGTAACTAAACAAAAGTTTGTTGGTAGGTAGATTGTCCCTTGGAGAGCTATTTATGGAGTGATTTAACCTAATGCTTATAGTAATTTCGCTAATATTTTGCTAGTTTCTCCAGGTTTTGGCTACAAATGTACTTTTGAGTGCACATCCTCAATTTTGGAGGCAGGTTCGTCTTACTATGGCTATTTCTTCCAGGTGTACCAAGGTTAGCAATATTCTCCCCTGGCCATGTTGCCGAAGTCAGAAGCCACTTTGGTTTTTTCAGGCACAGCTCCCCTTCTGGCCACAGTTTGGAGCCTGGGATGTTGCAAATAACAGATATGGGGAATGCTCCACTGAGGAAGTGGAAGGTCTGTCCAACAAAGAAAACCCGACTGATCTGTTGCCTTTGCTTTGCTGCCACTGCCCTTGGGAACTCTGAGCAACTTCATTGTCCTGGAGCCCACATGTCAGGATTAGCTTATTTTTTTCTTTTAGGTATAATTCACATATAACATTAGTTTCATGTGTACAACATAATGATTTGATATTTGTATGTATTACAAAATGATCAGCAATTTAATTCTAGTTAATATCTGTCACCATACGTAGTAGTCACAAAAATGGAAAACAGTATGGAGTTTCCTCAAAAAATTAAAAATAGAACTATGACCCAACAATTCCACTTCTTGGTATTTATCTGAAGGAAATGTAAACAGTAATTTGAAAAGATATATGCACCCCTGTGTTCATTGCATCATTATTTACAATAGCCAAAATATGGAATCAACCTAAGTGTTCATGGATGGATGACTGGATACAGAAAATGTGATATAGTATTTTGGAAGGCAGTCCCTCAGGCAGCAGCACAAGTTAATAGTCCTTAACAAACCCTGGGCCCCTGGGTTTCTTAGCTCTTGTTGTGCCCTGAGAGTGATAGCTATGTGAGATTCTGCTGGACCATGTCAGAGGGAGGATGCAAAGATTGCATCCACCAGCCTCTGTTCCCTGAGGGCAGTTCCATAGATCCCAAGATGTGTGCAAAACCAGAAGCCTTCCCCTTAGGCCAAAGCCCCTAGACAAGCCAAATAGGCCTCTTTCACAGGAAGACTTGGGGGTATGTTTCAGTCTGATGTCTGTGCAGTGCTCTGGGGATAGTAGCCTGCCAAGAACTGTTGCCCGATTGTTAGAGTCACATGGGACCCAGGAACACAAGCCCCTCTGGCTTCCAGAGCCAGGAAATCAAGGGGCGTCCCCTGGGCTCCAACCACAAAAACTGGTCACCAGATTTAAAAACCAGGGCACCACCTGTTTGTGGACGCTCCCCTCGGGGAGATGCTGGCGCTCTGGAGGCCAGCAAGAGAGAGCGAACATGAAAATGGCGCCCTGCTGGAGCGAGGCAGAGGGGGTGCAAATATGGCACCCGCCAAAAAAAGCAAGAAGGAAGGAATGCAGGGAGGAAGGAAGAAAGAAAAATAGTATTTGCCAGCTTCAGCAAGGCAGCAAGCCGGAAAATTGCACCCACTGGCTGGAGCACAAAGATGGCCGCCATGAGAGAGAAAAAGATGGCGCCCGCAGGCTTTAGGGAGTATACAAATATGGCACCGTCCAGCTTCCGTCTCCAGAGAGTACCCAGCAGGCCTCTGCCCCTTCCCCTGGTCCGATGCTTTAAAATTAGCAAATAAGCCTCCTTCACCGGAAGTCCCGGCACTTTTCAAAGACTGCTTCTCCTGGCCCTGAGGTGAGTGCGTCTGTGCGCAAGCCCTTTAAAGAGCCTTTTCGTGGTTCATCAGAGCCCCGCGGGTCTTTTGGATGCCAGCGCTTTT
This sequence comes from Hipposideros armiger, assembly GCF_001890085.2. NCBI lineage: Eukaryota > Metazoa > Chordata > Mammalia > Chiroptera > Hipposideridae > Hipposideros > Hipposideros armiger. The sequence goes on along the minus strand of NW_017731606.1, from coordinate 772,571 downwards.
GGTTTTCACAGATGTTTTAGGGGCTTGTTTCTCAGGTGCAGGTCTTAAAAGTTGGGGTATGTGGGGTATAAACTCCACTCCTCAGGGAGAAGCTCTGGGTATTGAGTTCCCCCCTAATTGTGGGTTGCTGAGCTAGGGGCAGTGGGGTTTATGGTGAAATTATGTCTCAGCCTTTCCTGCCTCCTCCAATGTGGGTTTTTTTCTCATTTGTCTGAATTGAAGAAATCATTCTGCTAGTTTTTAGGCTTTTTTAGTGGGAAATTGTTCCATATGTGGCTGTAGATTTGGTGCATTATGAGAGGAACTGAGTTCAGAATCTTACTGTGTCGCCATTTTAAGCTGCAACCTCAGCCTTCCATTTTTTAGTGGGATTGGTTGGTGCTTCAGCAGAAAGCAGCAAGGACTAGTTAGTTAAGATACAGGAATCCTGGAATCCAGAAGTCCTGGGATAGAACCTTACCTTGTGATGCTGACAAAGCATGTGACCTTGGGCAAGTTACTTCCCTAGTTAGGCCACTTTGCTCATCTAAAACAAGCCATTTCTCCTACACAGTAAGCTTTGAAAGCCTCAGTTGGATCTGTCATAATTAGAGAATGTGAATTGCATTGGCTTTGCTGTTAATTCAGAACTAGACCAAGTACCACAACCATAATTAGAGCTATTAAATTTAAAAATAAACTTTGCTTAAATTTAGGCAAGGAAAGCCATTTTGTTATTCTGACTGTGTAACTAAATCACCTCCTCTGCTGAAATTACTATTTTTATAACATGAGGTTTCCTAAGTGGGCAACCATTCTATTATAGCAGAAGACTATACCTAACTCATAGGATTGTTGCAAGGATTATGAAGGCAGGTTCAGTGATGAGCTTGTGGTAAATTCCCAGTAAAGTGCTCCCTAGAATCAAGTCGGTTCTGAATGCCTGACAGCATTCACCAAGCTCGCTAGTCCTTGTTCAGACCAAGTGAGTACTGGGTGGGCTACTCTTTCATAGATCCTTTTTTTAAAAATTCTTGCTTCTTGCATGGTGCTAATAACACCAAGTTTGCCAGTTTGATCCCCGTATGGGCCACTGTGAGCTGCGTCCTCCTTAAAATAATAATAATAATACATAAAAATTTAAAAATAAAAAATAAAAATTCTTGCTGCTTCCTACTTCCCCTTGAGAAAAAAAAATTTTTTTAAAGATTTTATTGGGGGATTGGGGGAGGGAAACAGACAAGCTGCTGTCACTTTGTTCCTCAGTCTAGTTGTGGAGGACATTGCCTCACTGGCCCAAGTTGGCACCATCATTGCGCTCTTCCCGGGCGACGCAGATCAGTCGCCATCCTCTGGACGACTCACGAGCAGCTGCTGGCCTCTCACTCTGGCTGCCGGCTACACACGGTAGCTCATGGCAACCCACTGCAGCAGGGGCTGCAGCCTACGCGGTTGCTGGCGACTCAGGGCAGCCCAGCTCCAGGTCGAGTTGCCGCCCACCATCCCAGCTTCAGAGGGCAGCGTCACTGGCCCTCATATGTGGGATTCAAACCGGGGCCCTCTGGCATCCCAAGCCAGCTCTTAACCAATGTGCCACTCGGCCAGCCCGAGAAAAATATTTTTAATCTCCAGGAAATATGACTTTCCTGGAACTTTTAAAATACCCTTGTTTTAGAACAAATTCAAAATGGATTAAAGACTTAAATGTAAGACCTGAAACCATAAACTCCTAGAAGAAAAT
>NW_017731606.1:760386-769626 GCF_001890085.2 Hipposideros armiger | reverse complement strand
GGAATGGAGTCAATGGAATTGTAATAGATAAGCATGATATCGGGGGTGGGAGGGCAGTGAATGGGGGGGGTTGTCACTTTGTGAGGGGTGAAAAGAAGAATAACTATTGCATTGTTTTGTACACCTGAAACTACTACTACTACTAATAATAATAATAATAAAATTAAAATAAAATACTCTAGCTAAAGAAGTGGGGCAATAGGTAAGGCTGATGATATGTTGATAGTTGTTATGGCTGGGTGATCAGTAAATGGGGTTTCTTATAGTCTCTATTTTTGTATAGGATTTAACATTTTGTTAAAAAAATTTATTAATTAAGTCATGAAGGTCCCAGTCATAACGGTTCCTGAAGAGTTCTGTATACTTGGTCCCAATTTAGTGTTTCAGTGAAACAGGTATGCAACACTAGCCCTTAGGACTCCATTGTGGCCAATTCCTTCATTCAATAAATATGTTTAAGCACTTAAAAAAAATTCCTTGTTTTGATTATATTAATGGCCATCTTCTTACCTGGGAGAGTAAGTAGCCACTAGAGGCAAGAAAGACCTTTTAAAGGAGAGTAGTATCAACTCCTACAACTAGAATTTGGAGCATAGGCCAGTGCAGCTTTTTCCTAAAGGTGGTTTCTGACGGTGGTGTTTTAGGTGTGTTAGAGCAGTACGAGTCAGTCGTGATGCTTGCCCTATACATCAGGAACACAGGAAAGGGTATGTGCTACAGGCAAATCAAGTTTATCTAGATCTCAGTGTGTCCTCTGATTTGGGTGAAACAAGTAAATAGACTGCAGCCCGTCATCAGAGTCTAACTTTGCATCAGGCCCTGGCACCAGGAAGGCTGCCCTGGCCTCTAGCCCAACTCTGACACACGGATGTGACAAAATGCTTCACTTTTCAGCCTCAGTATCCCTAACTGTAAAATGAGGTTGTTTGTGATCCTTTTAAGTTGTACATTCCAGGGTCATTGCAAAGAAATAAATTTATTTATTTGTTTGTTTGTTTGTTTGTTTGTTTGTTTGTTTGTTTGTTTGAAGGAAAGGTTTATTGATCGAGAAGGCACCAGCTGAGAAGATGGGAGACCTAATGATGCCTCCAATTCATCTTGCTTGCTGGACTAGGTTAAGGGTTTTTAAAGGGTTAGGGAGAATAGGTATGTGGAAATGCTGGTGGGGCAAGTTTTAATTGGAGGGCCTTGGAACTTGGCCATTTATGGTAAGGGGCATCAGCACTGGATCTTCCTGGACAATGGGTCTATTGCTTCTGAAAGGGTCCGGGTGTTCAAGTTCTGGTTATATCCCAGACCTTGGTTCTGTGGTGGGGGGTGAGACTGTTTCCAGGTACAGCTGGAGGCCATTCTCTCCTCTGAGCATGCTTACGGTGCATGACTTGTGGTTTTGGTTTGTTGTCTCCATTGCAGAGAATTTTAAACAGGCTGTCTGTCTAGTCTGCCTCAACTGCATTAGTAACTTGAGGTCTTTCTGTTTCAAGTAATTGAAAACCACGTCTGCTATTTTAGGCCTAATTTTTTTAAAGATACAGATAAGTTTTTTTTTGCTTATGAAGTATATGTGCTTGCTCTTGCTTTTTTCTTTTCTTTATTCTGCTTACTACAGCAAAAACGTAACACTTTTCATTTTGAAAATATTGAGTTCTGGCAAATATCTCAACTTTTAATGCCTTTTCTTTAACATAGCTGAATGATTCTAGATTGCCACTATTGCAACCTTCTGGGGGCAAATCTGTATTAGTTCATGCAGTCCACAGCTAAGTAGGGAAGAGAACATTTATGAGATGCAAGACATCGGGGCTGGATTTTCAAGTGTGTTATCCAGAAGTCACTAAATTTTTGTTTGTTTGTTTGTTTCATTGATCACATTTTGTGTTCAGTGGAGAGGCAGTAAGGATGCATGCAGTAAGTTTATTTACAAACATATCTAGTATGTTGAGTTTCACAGTTTGATCCATTTTTCAAAGTGACTGTGCCTCTTAAAATGCTCCTCTTCGTATCTGTTTCATGGATTAAGTAAAACATCCTTATTTCTTTTTTTTTTTTAAGATTTTTATTGGGGAATTGGGGGATGGGAACAGCACTGGGGAATTGGAGGAAGGGGAACAGACAAGTTGCTGTCCTTTTGTTCTTCAATCTAGTTGTGGAGGACGTTGCTTCACTGGCCCAAGTTGGCACCATCATTGCGCTCTTCCCGGGCGAGGCAGATCAGTGGCCGGCTTCTGGACGGCCGCTCACTGCGGCTGCTGGCCGCTCACGCTGGCTGCTGGCTACACACGGTAGCCCATGGCAACCCACTGCAGCAGGGGCTGCAGCCTACGCGGTCGCTGGCGACTCATGGCAGCCCAGCTCCAGGTTGAGCTGTTGTTCAGCATCTTAGCTGTAGAGGGCAGTGTCACTGGCCCTCATATGTGGGATCCGAACCGGGGCCATCTGGCCAGCTCTTAACCAATGCGCCACTCGGCTGGCCCAAAACATCCTTATTTCTTAAACAGTTGGTGTCTTACTATGAAGAAAGGTGCGGGAAATCCAGATCCAAAGTGCAGAATCATCATAACTAGCAACCGCCATTTGTTTTCCACTGAAAATAGCAAATTCTTCCCTGGGCTCTCCTCATAGTGGCTCCTACAGACCACAGGGTAAACCCCTGGTTGCTATGTCCCAAATAGCGCTGTTGGGAGGCCTGCGAACAGTGCAGAGACCAAAATTGGAGGAAATAGTGGTTACACACCAAGTCCTCCTTTTTTCATGACCTAGTTCCCTTGTGTGCAAGGACCAAAAGGGCCGGAAGTCACTAAATTTTGAATTCACCTCCTTGTCTACTCCTATATAGATCTCTAATTCACTGTGTTCCCCACAGTGATTTCTGTGAAACAGTAGTCCCAAAAGATAACCTTAAAAAAGAATTTGATAGCCAAATAAGTTAGAAAAGTGCTGCATTCTATAGCCCTATTGCAGTTAGGATGCTCTTAGTGACAAATGACAGAAAACACCCATCTCAAACTGATTTAACAATAAGATCCTGAACTGGACTTCTGGTGGGGTTAGGGAGGTGTAGTTCAATCAGAATACTCAGTATCGTGAGAGACTCAGTTCATTCATTTTTTTGTTATGCATACAGAAGAATATGTGATATAATAAAATATGAAAATAATACAACACCTATCCCCCTAACCAGAGGCTCCCTGTACCCTTTCTCAGTTGTACTCTTCTCCATCATTCCCACGTATGATACTTCTGAGTGAAGTATTTAACGCTCTTTTGATGATTCGGGGTTGTAATTTGAACATTGGTATTGCTGTGTGCTCCTATAGAAAGTGAGGTGTGTTAGGCTCCTCACCTCTGCCCTAAATGACCCCAGAATATTGACTGAAATGATCTATTCATATGTCCCCACCAGACAGTGAGCTCAAGGACACGGATTGTGTCTTTTTCATCTGTTTTACAAGGGCCAAGCATAAGACTTGGCAAAAAGTGGGTGCTAATTTATATTTTGTTTTTAAAACTGAATTTCCTATCTAAAGATGGAGGTTACGGGAAAGATTGACTCTCTGCTCTGCATCCTCTGGTAGCTCCATCCTTCTCTCCTACAACATGTTTTAGTAACTTTATTTTGTTGGAGTGGTGTTTACACTTGGACTGTCACTGGCAGCCATTTGGTCTGAGTCCAGGAGTACCTGGATGCAGGCATGAGTCACAGACATGGCGGCTTATCAGCAGATATGCTGCCAGACCCTGCACGTGGCTGGAAGTTACAAGGTTGCTGTTTCTTAGAAACCATTCTTATTGCTCAAAATCAGGGGGTGTTCTCATTTTGACAACTGTGAAGGCACTAAGTGTTAGTCAAACTACACTCTAGAGCATGATCCTAATAAATGAACTTGTAAGTTGGTCTTTAGTCCCAGACAGGCTGGATTCATCTGAATGGGGTGGAGTGTTTATGATAGCATCTTCTCCAAAGAGGGATCAATGCCAAAACCTTTGTTTTCTCCTGGACTGTTTTGTTCTTTGAAACAATGCTGCTTTGATTTCTCCAAGCAGAGCTAGTGCTCTAATTTCCTTAACTGGAAAGAAGTGGAGACTTCATTTCCTGCCTCAGCCTGCTGCTGAATTGTCCTGGCCGGCATGTGTGCGCCCTTGCCTATGTGCAGACACGTTCCTCACTTATCTGTCGTCCCGCTGCTTCTAGCATGGACTGGAACAATGCAAAGGAGCACCCCTGGGCAGAGGATGCAGGAGAAAGAAGTATCGCTATATTCCTTGGCCATGAACAATTATGTGAGAGCCAAAAGCTGGGGCTGGTTTAATGGACATTCACACCTTGCGTTAGCAGTCTACAGCCCTCTTGATGGTCTAGTCTGAATGCTCTGGCATTGAAACCATGCATCTATCTTTTCCATGGTTTACAGAGTTCACAGATACCAGATTTCCACCCTTCTGATCCTCCATGAGGATTCAGGGACTCTTCCTGATGGAATTTCACAATTGCAAACAGCTGATCTTGTCCACAGCCTGTATTTAAGATAACTTTGAAGCTCTCAGTTGTCACTTGAGCTGGCAGTGTGCTCCCAATGACTGTTGTGCTCTGGCTGGTGGCTCCTTGTTCCCTGCAGTGGGGGACGACAAGTGCCTTACAGATTTTTGGCCCCAGGGAATGGGATCTGAGAATGGGGAGAGGGTTTGGCCTTTGGAAAGACCTGGGACCTTTCATTCATAGCAAAAGAGGAGCGTCACACATTGGGTCAATTACTGGCAAGTCGGTATCAACGGTAGAAAGATATGGGGGTGAGAAGGGGGGTAGAATTGCTTCTCAATGAAGTAGAAACTGAGTGCCAGGCCACCATGGCTGGGGACAAAGCACAATCCTTGGTGGTCAGCAAGGGGGCCTGTGTTAGGTTGTGTATCAGGGCCCATCAAACTTTAATGGGCTAACAAAGAACCTAGGAATTATGATCCAGTAGGTCTGGAGTGAGAACAGATATTTTGTATTTCTACTCCAAAGGCTATACTTTGAGTAGAAAGGTTGTATATCATTGTAAATGCTCCCTTGCTAGAGGAACACCCACAATTTTTTTTCGATGATGCTGACAGGCCTGACATGGCAATTTCATCAGCTAGGTGTGGGGTGTAGAGAGACGCAGAAACAGGGAGGGAAGAGTCAGAGAAGGCTTAAGGAAAGAGATGTGTGAAACAGTTATTTTGAAGATCAGGGAAGTAAGTGTCGGGAAAGGGCCAGGACAGCAGTTTCCAGGCTCTCTGGCCTCACGTGGAAAGGTGCTGGCTCGGCTATTTAATGGCCATCAGCTGTAACCAGTTGGCCATTAGGCACTATTATTTTGCATATAGTTGCCGTGGCTGCATTAGCAAGCGTGGGTGTTGCAGATGGTGCAGATCCTATTACCTGAGTCTCGCCAGGCCACCAGCAAGACCCCTTGTTGGGGTATTGACGGTTGTTTGCTTCTCGTGTCTCGACCAGCCGTCATCAACAATATAATATAGTGTTATGAGCCCCCTATCTGTGGCTCCGTTGTTGTTGTTTTTTTGGACTCACCAAATCCTGCGTTCATCTGCCAGGAGCTGAGCCCCAGTGTGACAGCGAGCATACCAGGGAGGTAGTGAAGTCTGATGGCATGAATGTCAAAGGATCTGGGTCCTTGGAAGAAAGTGTATGGAAAGCACTGGTGTCAAGCAAGGTGAACACTGGCCACACCAAGGCCATTGGCATGAAAGGAAAGATAGCAGGGGAAGTGATGGTATCAGGGGACAGCCAGGTTTCCTTCAGAGCAAGAAGGTGACAGGAATGTTCGGAAAGAGACCTAGGGTACAGGAACATTTGCTGGTGATAGACTGTAGGACACAGTGGGTGTGGAGGAAGGATTTGAGAGAGCAGGGTGTGGGGAATTGGGACAAATTTGGAGATGTATGGAGAAGTTATGGGTTGAGGGTCCAGGGTGGATGACTGGGGTCCTTGGGCTTCTAGTGGACTGAGGTGGGAGTGAGGCATGATGGGAAGATGGGTAACAGATTCAGGCTACATAGAGTGGGGCTGTTGGCTGGTACTGTCTCCTGCAGCTCTGGTGATGCACACATCTTTTCTCAGGGGCCGAGGGGAGGGGCACAAGAATGACAGGAGTGATGTCACTCCTGGAACAGGAAGCTCAGGCAGCCCTTCTTTGGGGGCCCTGTTGCATTGTGGCGCTGGAGAATGAGGCATTTGGATGCAACCTCGTCTCTCCATGGTATGTTGTTGTTGATGTTGCTTTTTAATATCAATGTATTTAAACAATGCAGTGTCCAGTGCAGTTACTCTGGTGACTTAGTAGTCACTGCTCAGCATTTCCAAAGACAAAGCAATAATTGTGTTTTGAACCCTAAATATCATATATGCCTGAATATAAGGTGGCCTAAATATAATGTAATCAAAACCCCATTCTCACTCTAAAAGTTCTCTCACTGCCCAAAAAGCTTTTCATTAACTTAAATTTATGAACTTTTGGGATGTAGGCAAAATAGTTCAATGTCTACTAATAATATTTAATTTGTTAATTTCATTACAAATGCACATTTAGAATTATATCTTATATAAAATAAAATATTGATTAAGAACTAGTGCTTCTCTCCATTCACATTTCATAAAATAACTATTCAAAGTCATTACAAAATCTTTGATCATGGTCTTGGTCTCCAGCCACTTTTTGAATCATCTAACATGGCTTTTGAGAAAACATTCCCTTCCCTTCCATGGCATTATCTGAGATCAGGCCTGAGACTCTGCTGGAAATGTTACCCTGAACTAGAAGTGCTCATCTGCATCACATCAGGATATTTGTTCTTTCCATTTGTCCACGAGGTGGGTATTTTCCATCTCCATTTAGTGTACGATTTTTAAAGCGGTCCTTAAAATGCTTGTTTGTAACTTTTGCTAACTCTTTAGATTGTGTGGTCATGTACCCAGGAATAGTTGTTAAATGTGTGTTCAAATTCTTTGTGCTTTTTTTTAGTTTTGTTTTGTTTTTTTGTTTTTTTTACACCAAGTCCATGAGGGGGCCTCCATAAACATCAAAAACTACAGTAGCATTGGTTGGACCATTTCATGTTAATGTGTCATCCCCAAACGGTACATCGTTGTGCAAAAAAGTCATTGAGAGGACTTTATGTAATAGGAAACAGTCGTTAGAGCTAAAATGTCAGTCCACTCCTTCTTTGGGGGGTAATTTGGGGATGAAAAGCTGTGTGGTTGTCTATGGTATAGGTTGCCATGTTTTCTTTCATTTTCCCCACCTTTAGAAATCAGCTTCAATTTTGACTATGTCTGATAGAAAACATACGAGCTTTAGAGTTATTCAAATTCTAAATCTTAGCTCTTCCAGTGACAAACTATGTGGCATTGGATGGTGGCTTTATCTGAATGGTGGCTTCATCTCCCTTAGCCCCCATTTCCTACTATTTAAATTGGAATAACAATGTCTACATCCCAGGACTGCTCTGAGAATCAAATGCAATAATGTGTGCTATGGGCTAGGCACATACTTTGGTTAAAAAAAATTAACCTTTTTCCATAACAATTTTTTTTTCATGTGGGAGTTGAACCGGCAACCTTGCTGTTAAGAGCGCACGCTCTATCCACTGATCCATCTGGGTGGCAACTCAGCTCACGGTGCTGAGTTCAGTCCCAGCCACAGGTGGGCTTAGCCCATCATTGAACTGGCAACCTTGTTGTTAGGAGCATGTACTCTCACCAGCTGAGCCATCCTACCACCTGTTGGCAGCTCAGCAGCAGCTCAGCTCAGGTGCAGCGTCACTGGCCCATGTGAGAATGGAACCAGCGACCCTGTTGCTCAGAGCTCATGCTCTTAAGCAGACTCTTAACCAACTGAGCCATTCCGCCAGTCCCCCTAAAGATTTTTAAGAGCTTTTTGTGGTCAACCTTTTATTGTCAGTCTGGCAAATATTTTTCTTAGTTTGTCCTTTGTTTATTTTGAGCCAAACAGATTAATAGACAAATCCATCAACACTTTCCTTTATGAGTTTTTGTTTGTTTGTTTGTTTTTACACAGAGGTGGGTTTTCCATGAAGTTAAGCTTATGCTTCAGGGCCCCACAAACACACACATGCTTGGGTCTCTTCCAAGGCCCTGTACCTAATTTTGTGTTCTTTTTATTAAAAAGGCCCCTCAAATTATATAAACTTCAGGCCCCACAAAATCTGTAACTGCCCTTGATATCATGCTTTATTTAAGCCACCCTGTTTCAAATTATGAAAAATTTTAATGTGATTAACTTTATATCTTTTTTAAACTTTATTTTCTAATTTTTCAGTGCTAAAGTGGTTTACTAGTGTAGTAATTTTCTTCAAAGAGCTCACTTTTATCAGAACTAAATGGAGCGCCACCAATATTTCATTTACTTATTCATCCATCCATCCATCCATCCATCCATCCATCCATCCATCCCATCCCATCCCATCCAAATCCTTCCCTCACCTTTTGCACCCAGCTGAGTACTGCAGCAGCTGTAGGGTTCTGGGAAGAAGACAGGAAGAAGAAGGACCGAAAGGCTGCATGGTGGCTCTGGATTGGGGGGCATGCAGGAAATGGGAGGTGTATTAGTTTCCTTTGACTGCTGTAACATTCTCATAGTACTGCAAACTGGGTGGCTTAAAACAACAGAAATTTATTCTCTCACAGTTCTGGAGGCTAGAAGTTGGAAATCAAGATGTCAGCCGCTAAAGCCTCTAGTGAATAATCTGCTCCATGATTTTCTCTTAGCTTCTGGTGCTGCTAGCAATCCTTGGCATTTCTTGGCTTGTAGAGACATTACTCCAATCTCTGTCCCTGTCATCATATGGCGTTTTCCCTGTGTGTATGGATGTGTCCCTTCTTATAAGGACACCATCATATTGGATCAGGCAGGGTCTACCCTACTGGCCTCATCTTAACTTGATTACATCTGCAAAGACCTGATTTCAATAAGGTCACATTCACAGGTACCTAGAGTTAGGACTTCAACAAATCCCATAACAGGGATTTGGAGGCTGATTGCTCCTCACCTCAGGCCCTACAGCTCAACTCTCAGAGGCACCTGAACTTCATGTGATCACTCAGCTCTAATTACACGCTTCCCAGAAGGAGGAGCGCATTCCCTTTGGGAGGAGTCCCTTCCTTTTTCTTTCTTTCTTTCTTTCTTTCTTTCTTTCTTTCTTTCTTTCTTTCTTTCTTTCTTTCTTTCTTTCTTTCTT
>NW_017731606.1:708966-758966 GCF_001890085.2 Hipposideros armiger | reverse complement strand
GTTCTCCCTCCAGTTATCTGCATAGATTTCTCCCTCACTTTATTTAGATCTTCACTCAAGGGTCACTTCCTCCTAAGGCCATCTTTGAATACCCTCTTTCAAGGAACATTCACATCATTCCTGATCTCTTATTCTGCTTTATTTCTCTATAGCACTTTTTACTACCTAATACTCCATAGTTGTTTATTTTCTTTTTCTCTCTCTCTCTCTCTCCTGTCACCCAGAATGTTTGCTCCATATGAAAGCTTTGTCTCATTCACTGTTACAATACATCCCTAGCACTGGCATAGTGCCCAGCACGTAGTTGGTACACAATAAATATTTACGAGATGAATGGACTTGTAGAGCAATCCCATACCTGTCCAACACTTTTTTTCATGACCTGTCTGTCTGGCTTTATACACCAACCCTAGAAGATAGACAAACCAAGGACAAGGCAAATGAAGCCCAGGGAGGTGAAGCAGTTGGCCTAAGCTCATGGATCTAAGCAGTGGGGTAGCTGGGACACAAACTCTGGTCTGAGGCTCTGCCTGTCCCGTGCGGACCTGAACAGCCCTTGAGGATTCACTGCTTATCGGTCACATCTTTGCATCGTCCACAGTTGACAGGGGCACCAAGCTGAGGTTAAAATTCTCACTGTCCCCTCCCCGCATTGATGAGCATGTGTAAATAGTCTTTCTTGGGATGTACTGGACAGTGTACCTTTGTATCCTCCTGCCAAGGTAACGGGGAGGGTCTTCTCCTTGTTTCCCAGCAGAGGGCGCTAGAGAGGCAGCATCTTGTTGGGTGGCCTTGTTCTATCCCATCATCCTCTTGGAATAACTCCAGGTAAGGTAGGGTGGGAGGACAGTGGGTAGGTCTGGGCAGCCTATGTGACTTCAGTGTCCTGTTTCTGCTCCTTTCTGCTCTGTGCTCAGGTACCTCCTTGGGCAGAGCCCTGGCTTTCCTTGCAGGACACGCCTTGGAAGACTGTCTCTAAATCTAGTGAGATAAGTGGGAAAGAGCCTTGCTAAGTCTCTGTCCTCCTCGCCCCATTGCACAGCTGATATGTGAAGCTGCTCTGCACGGCCACCTCCAGCAGAAGATGAAGGCTGTCCCCTCATTCAAAAGTGATGGACTCTGTCCTTCTGGTATAGAGTAGACGGGAGGTGGGAGCTCTGTGGAGCCAGGAGAAAGCATAGTTGGGTTCCCTGCCTCTGTCTGGAAAGCTCTGAGTGTTTGCCGGGAACAAACACTCCTTGAAGTCTCAGCTTCTCCAGGATGTTTCCTCCTGTTAGCTCAGGTGGCACCTTGCTCACATCAGTGTGGCCCATCACCTGCCCCATGCCCACATGATCACATGACCTGCTCCTGTCTGTCTTTCCTGCTGGACAGTGGGCTCCCTTGGGGGAGAGATGGTGTCTTCCTCATGCTGTGTCCCAGTCCCTGGCACAAGGCTGGCAACGATGAGGCGCTCACTTTTGAATGTACAAGTGAATAGATTAACTAAATGTAGGGAACTGGGTGCTTTTTAATTGGATTGGAAGCACTGGGAAATGGTAAGGCCAGGGCATCCACAAATGAGAAAACTCGTCACTTCAGCAAGCATTTATTGATAACTAGCCTGTTTTAGGTTTCCCTCTAGTGGGCTGGTATACATAGGCACAGAGATTTTTATAATGTAATTGACTATAGTCAGTCATTCAGAGTTACCATGAAGCCAATGAAGCTTAAGTTTCAAGGCCATCTTCTTACACAGGACTCTTTCTGGACCTTGAACCTAATTTTTCATTCTTTAAGAGCCATACCTTCTCCCTGCAATTGTATAAGATTCAGGTTCTATACAACCTGGATTCATTGTTGCATTCAGTACCTATTTACTGATCCCTGATAGTGCCCAGCACTGTGCTAGGCACTGGGAATAGAGCAATGACTGAGAGCCACTGCCCCATCCTCTTGTCAGTCCACTGGAAAGGCAGGCAGTAACAGGTGGTCACAGCGCAGCAAACGCTGCATGCGGAAGTGGAGTACAGAGCGGCCTCACAGTGGACAACTATCTGGGTTTTTGGCTGTCCACCCAGATCCTAACAAAGTTTTTCTTTTTTCTTTTTTTTTCCCTACACTGTAAGTCTTGGTGGGAATCAGGGCCTGCTTGACACACCAGGGGACCAAAAGGCCAGATCCTTGCTCTGTTGAAGGAAACCAAGGCAGCAAGAGGGGACACTGATCCAAGTTCAGTCAGTTGTGGGCTTCTGGCCCTGAACCTGGACCCGCAGTCACTGGAGAAGCGATGCAAATACTGGCAGGGGAAGCTCCGGGGTTTGAAGGGGTGGTTACAGCACTGCCCTTGCCGGGCTATTTCTGTGGTTCAGGCTACCCGGCTTCCCTTAACCACCATTCATTTCTAGGCCTGGTTCCCTGGGCTTCCTGTGGTCCCTTAAGTAGAGTTCCAATAAATTCCCTTTCCACTTAGTTTGTACAGGGTGGGTTTCTCTTCTTTGCAACCAAGAACCCTTATTGGAACAAAATCCTAACTCCGCCTTGGCAGAGGAAGGCAGACTTTCCAAATATGGGACATTTGTGCTAATACCTGAAGGATGAGTAGGAATGAGCTGGATGAAAGGGGATGAAGAGGTGAGGATAGAAGGAGAACAATGTTGCAGGCAGAGGAAACAACCTGTGCAAAGGCCCAGAGACAAAAAGATGAAAACAAAACAAAACAATGTAAAAGGGGGGAAACAACAGATAATTTGAGGCCTTGATTGTTAAGGTAAAGGAACTTGAATCTTATTGAGGAAAACTAGGAGCCAGTGAAGGCCAGAGGGAAAACCAGACTCTTAAGAAAGAAAGACCACTGACTGTAAAGTGGAGATGGACTAGGAGAGCAAGACTAGAGGCAGGGAGAACAACTGGAAGTCTGTTGCAGTAATTCAGGCATGCGATGGTGATGCTTGGACCGGGGGGGGGTGCAGTGGAGAGAGATGGAGAAATAAATGGCTTCAATAGCTACAATGTAAGTAACTTAGAATGGAGTACTGGGTTGAGAGGGAGAATGCGGGGTCAGAGATGACTCATGCTTTGGGCTTGGTTGGGGCTATCATTCAAATTCAGGAGCGGAGGGAATGTTGGTTTTGGGGAAGAGTTTAGTAATGGGCATGTTCAGTTCGAAGTGCTTGTTCAGGAGCTGGTTGCATGTGCACGTTTGATGTTCTGGAAAGAGGCTTGGATTCCAGACATGGATGTCATTAGCACATAGATGGTAACTGGAGCTACAAGAGGAAAGTGATCGAGTGGAGGGAGGAAAGCAGAACATTCATGAACTTGGCTAGAAAAGAGAGCCTTAAAAGGAGACCGAGGAAAAGCCTGAGAGGAAAAGGAAGTAAGAGTTGTCAACTGTTGCTTTTGATAGGTTATATAAGAAGACCTAGATGTAGCTGGTGATTAAAAAAAAAGCTCAGGGTGGAAGCAGTTCTTATGAGAGAAGTCTTGGAAAAGCTACTGAGATGTGAATTCACACAAATTGAAGGACTACTATGTGCCAGGCTCTCAGCTAGTGACTTACATATTACCTATTTAGTCCTCATGGCAATCCTTAACTGTTAGCCCCATTATCAAAGGAAATCAAGGCTCAGAGAATGAAGTATCTTGCCTAAGATCACACTAAGTGGTAGAGATGAATCTTAGATCTAGCTACTCAAGTCTGAGTTCTTGCCACTATTTCTTACTTCTATGTCCAGACTCTGCCATGTAGGATTTTATTAATTTGCGATTTGGTTCAACAGTATTAGCTTACTGTGTGCTAGGCACTGTTCTAGGTACTAGGAATACTGTAGTGAACGAAACGGTCAGATTTTTCAACCTCTTCACATTCTGGAGGGAATCAGATATAAATATGCAGTATGTCATATAATAATGGTAGACATGGAGATACATAAAGCAGGAAGGAGGGATAAGGTATGTTCAGGGTTACATTTTAAATAGGATCGACAGTGGGAACCTCACTAATAAACGTGACATTGGAGCCAAGGCCTGACAATGCGGAGATAGGCAGTCATCCAGGTATCCAGGGGTAAGTAGGAACAGAAAACCTTCAGTGCTTGGCGTATCCCAGGAGCCACAAGGTAGCCCGTGTGATGGGAGCAGAATGAGCAACGGCATCGCAGAAAATTAGGTCAGAGAAATAGGGTGTAGAGTAGGGGAGACTAGGTCAGATGTAGGGGTGTGTAGACCAAACTTAGTATTTTGACTTAAAAATTTAGGTGGAAAGCCATTTGGTGGTGTTTGTGACAAGCGTTCGTTTAAAAGGACTCTGCCTCTGGCTGCTGTGTTGAGACTGAAAGGAGAACAAGGGCGTAGCACAGAATCTAGTTGAGGAGCCTGTGGAAATGAGGAGAAATGAGTGGCAGTTGAAGAGGTGAGAAATTGTCCTGATGTCTAACGTTTTGAAGGGAGAGCCTTCAAATTAGTGGTAAGGTTTGCCAGTTCAGCAACTGATGTGTTTGAGGATCCAGGATTTGTCACTGGAAACTGAGAAGGAAGCCAGCAAGGTAGAAAGAAAACTGAGTGGTGTCCTGGGAAGAAGTGAACAGTCTGAAGGAATAATTTACTGTCAAATGCTGCCTAAAAAATGATGAAAGCCAACTGGATAGAGTACTGGTTATTGGTTATTTTGAGAAAACTTTGGTGGATTGAGTACAGCCTGCTTTTTAGAATAGGGAAAAAGGGAACTGACAAAATGAAGACAACTCAATGGGGCAGTCAAGATGTGGAATTTGTTTTAAGTCACTGGTTATTTGTATGTTGATACTAAAAGCATATTCATAAAAGGTGCATGCTGAGTACCCAAATATTGTCCCACAGCATGGTAGGTTATAAAATACTGTTCAGTGTCTGAAACAAGATGGGGCCAGTATTTGCGTCTTCAAGTCTTGGGGAGGGGCGGGGGTGGAGAATGAAAGCTTGACTTCTGTAACCAATGACAAACCACTGTACAATTAGTCTTAAGATTTCCTTTGGCCCAATTCCCTAGCTTGAACTGGGAGAATTCTGGATGTAAACTGAAGCAAAGACCCACTTCTCTAACTATATGCCACATTTCCTGGTTTAAAAATCGTTCTCCCCCCTTGGTGGGGAAGGTTAGACAGAGGACCAGGAATAATGCAACTGATAGCTCATTTCCACAGCCTAGCCAAGTCAGCTTTCTTACTATTTTATCTAAAGCATTTACATTGTCTCTGCTTAGCCTTAATTTCATTGTATTCATTCACGATTATCCACCAAAACTATAAATCTGTACCTGTTAGAATTTCAGTGGAGAGGACTGCTAGAATCTAGTACAGGAAGGACTAGCTTGACTCAAATGGGCACTACTGGTTCTACTCAGCACCCTCTTGGGAGAATAAGCAGGTAGAATGCTGAAGACATCAAAGGTTGTCAGATCCACCAACATGGTTTATTAATGTCTCCCTAGAGGTTCTCCCCACAGTCTGGGTTGCTCATTGGTGCTGAGAGCAATCTGGATTCCAGCAGCAGCCACTGGGAGTGCTCGCAGGATGAACCTTTGTGTTGGCCACGAGGGTGGTTAGCTTTTCAGGTCACCATGTATTTCAATATGACAATGAAAAAGTAAACGTCGAGTTTGTTACTGCGTATGTATGCATGCATTAGCAATGTCCCTCCAAATTAATGAGACTTGTGATCTCAGCACTGCATTTGATTACAGGTATTGTATACCGGTTACTTCAGTAACCTAAGGAGGAATTTAGTCTCATTGTGAAAAGGGAGCTAGATTAATTTAAAATCCCAGTCTTCAAATTAGGATAGTTTTTGTTTCATTTCATTTTTCTTAGCTGAGCCATCCTGCCACCTGCTGGCAGCTGAGCTCGGGCCGGGAATCGAACCGCTGTTGCTCAGGGCTCGCACTCTTGAACAAGCTCTTAACCAACTGAGCCACTCGGCCGGCCCTTTGTTTCTTTATAAATTGGTGGATGCTAACTTCAAGTCACACACAACTATATATCAAGTATCACAATGTTTATTGATAGATACAAGTATATAAAATCAGGGCATGAACATGACTTGATAAATTAAGTAGACTTAATTTCAATACTATAATAAGAGGGACCAATTCAAATTCTCACCATTTGTTTCACACCCACAAAAACCACTTCAAGGGCATTAACGATCTCTCAAAACTGATCAGTTTTGTGCAAGTAAACCATGTTTCTTTTAAAAAGACTTGTGCACTTGCCCAGGCTCAAGGATATTAAAATCTAACACATAAAGCCCATTACTAGAGGTAGAAATACAGGCAATATACTATTACGGCAACAACCATCAATTACAGTTAAGAATTTTTTCTGTAACAACCAAATGGATAATCAAATATTGCAACAACTCAAGTATTACTGAGCAAAGTGCATTTCTACAGTATTCAGTGTTGCTATTCAGTTTTCTAACTTAAAACAGCCTATGATAACTGGCAGCAAAGAAGGTCCTTGCAATAGACTGCCTTCTGCTTGAGAACTTATGATGTAAGTATTGCATGCTGCTAATATACTATCTAAACATTAAAGATACTCCTAAAATATTTGATGGTAGACTATGATTAAGACATTACACTACAAAAAAACCTTATGCAGAAGAAAATCCTAACTGACGTGCTTCTGCTTTAAATATTGTGAAAACATTACAGCGGAATGAATTTTCGCAGTGGTTAGGTCAAATGCAGTTACATCATAGCAACAGTATGTTTTGCACAATTTAAGGCTTTGGCTGGTTCTTTAGTCAGCTTCTTCCTCTGATTCTTCTTCTTCAGCAGTTTCTAGCCAGGTTAGCCACTGATTCACCTGTAAAATTAATTTGTAATTTAACAAAATATGTAGTGCTTACAGAGAAAGAAAAACTCAAAGCAGATTCAGGACCAAACTAGAAACCCAGCCAAGTTCAAGTGTTATGGAGTGCTATACTGTACCTTTTATAATTGCCAACAGCCTCTAGGACATGCTACAAATATACTATTTGTACATTAGCTTTAAAGTTATTTTTTAAAAGTGTTCATTATTTAGACTTGGGATGCCATACAAGCTATTTATGGCCAGTTAGCTCAGGTGTCATTCTTGAACACGGTTCCAATTACATTTCAGGATCATTTTAGTGTGGACAGTGGCTCCTCCCAAGCCTAAATATGTTAAGCATTACTGGGGAGGAAAGGGGGGAAAATTAAGAAGATATTAAATAGATTTCCAGCCCATCCCAAAATTGCTGGGTAAGGTTCCCCAAGGACAAGGCTAAGGATGTTGTCAAGATGATCCTCACGAGGGAACTAATTTGTGAACCTTAGGAGTAAAGGTAAGATACTGCAGACCAGTGTTTCTCAAAGCCTGGTCCCCTGGAAAACACTACAGTGTGATAATCACACTAAATCAGAATCCCTGGGATCAAGCCTGGATCCTACTTAGAAACTACTCTCTAGGTGATTAATGTATACTGTGATTTTAGAATCCCTTAGGGCTAGAATTCCACTCAGTAAGAGAAAATCAAAGCATGAGAAATCAGAAGCAATCTCTGCCGACATTTAAAACACCTTGAATCCCATCTTGCAATCTCCTTATCTTTGTTAAGTGGCTTTACTTTTAAACATTGGCTACCCTAACATCTTTCATAGCTTTACCTCATTTTGCTGCTAACTGCCTACTATTTGACCATAGCGTGTAACAGTGCAGAATGACTGTACAGAACACTATGACCATTTTGCTTCTATTTCAGTTTTAAAGGCTCTTCATTAAAATACCAAGCAAATTGGAAACAGACGACCAAATTTCTCCAAAAGATTTACCTGGAACAAAGCCTTGCCTTTCCCGGGAAATTCTTGGGTTATATCTTCTTTCCAAGCCAAGAAAGCTTCTTCTTCAATAATTTCCATATCATAGAAGTGAACAAAAAAGCGAAGTAACATGCCTAAAAGACAAAATGTAATCCCATTTGTGTGCTGTTTAAGAATTACCCCGCACTTGCCCATCTCCGGACACTGGTCCTTACCTTTTGGGAAGTTGCTGTTGTAGCAGTGCACCTGAAGAGCATACAGGGCACTGACTTGTAGATCAACGTGATCATGAAGGAATTTCTGCATTACTGGCTTGAAAGAAAGAAGCAGTTGTTTTTCCTGCTCTAACTGTTCTTTGGAAGGAGCAGAGGAAGAATCTGTTTCATCACTGGGTGGGTTTACTTCACTAGAAATATACTGTAAGAAGCTGCAGAGAGAGAGAGATATTAGAACCCCAAGTCGAATTTTCTTTTCTACCTCAAGAAACAGACAATTCTTAGTCCCTTGACTTTTGACTTTTTTCTAGTAAAACATAACTTAGCTCTGTACTATATGTAGATCAACTTTACCTTACCTAGTCATTAAGATGTTCACAAATCCTTTATCTACATGAAGTTTGGGAGAGATGTTATCTTTAATCCACTTATATATGGTTTGAGGGGATGGATCCAACTTTATTTGCTTCAACAGTTCCTTCTCCAATTTCAGGAGTGGGAATAAGAAACTCAGTCCCTTTCCTTCCAAAATCTCCAACATGCGATCCTTATTCTGATCAATTTCTGAAAAGACAAAACCATTTGTATCATCAGGTAGTGATTTCCCCAATGTACAAGATTCATGTAAAACAAAGAACTAATCCAGCGAAGGAAACTCTTAACATGTGGAGCAAATAAAAGTATTGGGTTGTCGGAAAAATCATGACGTTTTGCAACGAAAAACAGAAAAAAATACATCACTTTTCCAACAACCCAATAGTTAAAATCACATTAACTTCTTTTGAATAAAGGTGAAATCTACTTGTAGTAAGGCTTATCATTATCTAGAAAGGATACTAGACTTAGTATTTAAAAAAACAAAACCAAAAAATCTCCAGCATTCTCTTACCTGGGAGCATTTTCTGCATATTGACCTTGCTTTGTTGAAAAAGTTCTGTTAACCATTCTCGATCTTGTAATTTAGCTAATTGCTGAAGACAAAGTAAGAAGAGAGGAAAATGGGTGCCACTTTCCAGTGGTTGAGCTAGTTCTGAAATGCTCACCAGCTCTGAAATGATGGCACGAGCTGCAAACTGTGCTAAGTATGATTTCACCAAGGGGATGTCAACCTCCAGTTTGGGGCACTGGTCCAATACGTTCAGGAAAGCCTAGAAGGAATACGTAACATAGTCAGTTTATTAGTTTTCAAATTTGAATGGAAAGAGTTCTCACAGAATCAGAAAAGCGTTCTACCTGCATGAAGTTGTCACTTGTGGCTATCCCTTCCTGTTTAAGTAAACTGATCAAAGAACTTGCTTTTTCTTTATCTTCATCACTTCTGTCTAGTGACAGGATGATTACTTTGCTTAACATCTCAGGAAGAAAGTGTTTCGGAGCCCTCATTTCTCTTACACCATTGACGGCTTCATTCGCATTTCCACTATTGAGATATTCAGTCACAACAGTTTCCTGAAAAGAACACAATTCCAATGTCTTCCGTGTCCCACCCCTGCCCCCAACTCAGATATACCCCATGAATTAGACTGGGATTATCTGCAGCAACTTACAGTTAGTTTAAGTAGTTCTTCCTTTGATGGTGGTGGCTTTTTAATGGTCTTGGCAGGCTTTTCCTGAATAAGTGGTGGGTTAGTTTTGAGACCAAGCTGAGGTGTCTAAAAAACAGCAACGTAACAGGTACGTTTACTAAAAACTTTTAAAAAGCAGCTTGTGAATTTAGAGAAAACAATACCCCCCCATCCCCAACTAGGTATCTTCAAAAAGTACTGGAACAGGAAAAATTGTCATACTATGGCCCATACCTGTCCCAGAGGTGGTGTTTGAGTGCGTGGTGGTTGTGCACTAGGAGGAATCATAGTTATCTGAGGCTGAAGCTTTGGCACTTGATTTTTATTCATTAGAAACGATTGAGCAGGCCTCAGGCTAATCTAGAATTGAAAACAAATCAAAAGATATCCAAGTTAACAACATGCAGTTGGCTAACATACTAAATGTAAATGTAGCATTCCAAAATCCTAAGATTAATTCAGTATACAAAAACATGATAGAACCTATGGTAGGTATATAAATTTCACTAATAACCATAAAGGTACTCCATGTTAACAGTTTAATTTCTGGCAAGAGAACTAAAGAGCTGATCCACACAAGAATAAAATATTATTACTCTTTTATTTGTACCAGAATTCTAGGAGTAGCATCACTAAAAGAACCAGAAATTTTAATTAGTTTAGAAAATGTCTTGCTTTATTCTTAGTTAAGCCATTCTATTTACAGAGAAATCACAATCAAAATCTTGACAACCATTTTCTCCTTGCTCTCACTAGACTTGTAATTAAGAGGCTTGCCCTCATATCTCATAATCTTCGCTCATAGGACGCTGGACATCCAAAGAAAGAAAAAGGAGTACAGAAAAGAGAGAAAGAAGGTGAAGAACTCCAGCATTAAGTCCTCTTAATAACGCGTCTTTTTATAATCATCGGGCAATAGCGTTCTGAATTGACAAACTGTGGTATATTAAGTAACATAGGCAAATGTACCTCATCTGCATTAAGCTGTCCTTTCTTAGAAAACCGAGGTGGCATATCCTTCGACTGTCCTTGCAGCTGGGATAAGAGTCCCTGACTCTGGTTATGGTAGAGCTGGCTTAGCCCCTATTTCAGAAAGGGAGAAAGAAAGTCTAGATAAAAAGGGGTCCACAAATTATGGTAATAAAGTACCAAAGGGATGAGCCAAGTCATAAGGAAAGCTTAACTGAATTTGCCCAGAGAAAGTAAAAGATGAAACAGGGAAGAATAAAAATCTAACCTAACTCTCAAATAAAGTGATGTGATTTTACTAATACTTTACTAATGTTAAGGGTAAGCATTTCACCCAGTTTAAAGTAACTGTCACAGATGTGAATTTGGTTTAGAAAAACAAATTGCCCTAAAGTATTTGCCTTTTTTAAGAAGCAAAAATCAAATCATGTATCACAGGATATAATACTTGTTGCCTAAACAGTCTTAAATGGTTTCCTACCTGGCTTTTCATAAACTTGCCTCCCATCTCTCCAAACTGCGATTGTGTGGGAGGCATGATGTGTCCCCCATGGCCATTGAAGAGTTGATTTGAACGATGACGCCCCATGGTGGGTGAAAATCTATCCTGGATAACTCCTGGACCAGTACCAATTCCGCTACCTTAAAATACATACACGGACAACTCTTTACAACTCTACTATGTTACATTGATTTTTAAAATTTAACCAAACCACTGTTTTGTTCAAAATCACCTGGCATTTGTCCAAACATATCAGCAAGTCCTCCAAGTGGATCCCTATCCATTTTCATCCTGGGTGGCATAAACGGTCCCTCCAGAAAGAAGTCACTTCTCATCCCTTGAGCCATAGGAGCTGGAATAAATACTCCTAGATCCTTTAGAAATGAAGTAAATAAAACACTTGTTTTTGGACATTATTTTACATAAAACTAAAATTCTTACATTGGAGAAAAACAACAGAAAAACTTGTAGACTTCTAATTTCTGTGAACTTTCTTCCAAAATGACATACAAGGCACTAAAAACACTAATAAGCGCCACCAGGTAAAATGAGATTATCTCAAACAAGTTTTAAGAGGGTCCTTGTTGCTACTATAATCATAAAAACCACTTGATAAAAAAAAAATCTTACTTTTACTGCATCTTGACGGATTTGATTGATCGTCTTTGGTCCATTGTCAAGAAAAGCCTTGCGAGGAATCCAGTGGTGTTCTCGCAACTCTACAGTATCCTTTAAAAAAGTTTTAGTAAGTTTCATTTTAATATTCCGAAACAGAAAAAGCTCACAAACTATTTTAAAAGTTTTACCTGCAGCAGGAAACGAATCCTTGCTGGCAATTCCTTACTTAACATCAAGGAGCACATTCGGGCAAAGTACTGATCCATTAAGGACTAACAGAAGAGAAAAATACACAATTAAAAGAAAATGCTACTTAAGGCTTTTAGATTATAGTCAAGGTTAGTGACTAAATAAATAATGGCAATCCCCTATGGCATCACAAAAATAAGTCACTTGATTTGAATAAAATGAAGATTAAAATTACGTATACCATTTCTATCAGCAATACACATACCTTGGCTCGTTCATGATCTAATCTAGGTCCCACTGTCCTCATTATCTGACAGAGGCACTCCAAATCCTCTCCCATATCTTTGAGTTGGACTCTCTTCTTCTTTTCCAAAAGCTACCAAAAGAAATAAATACCACATGTTGACAAAAATCTTTACCTCATTTAGTTGTAGTACTTTCACCTTATGATTGCACTGACTCATATAGATCCCACAATATCTAACATAATACCCTGTATTTGGTCTGTGTTGAAGAAACCCCTCCAAATCAAGCAATTTAACATAGGTAGGTAATCAGTTCAACCCCTACCTTCCTATATTGCATACTTACTTCCATATTCAAAACATTTAAAAAAGTTTTGCTGGTCATCTAAAATACTTAGCCTAACATTCTCAGATGACAAAAGAAATAACTGACTCATCTCCCCCAAATAATGTGTACCCACTGATTAATCTAAACCTAAATCATACTTACTGTTTTGATGCACTTATGAAGGATAGATTCATGAATAAGATCAAGCTTTCCAAGTTCTCCAATGAATTTGATGTTCCCCAACATCTTGATCTTAGCAATGGCTCTCTGTTCCTCCTCCTCGGGGAGGAGGGGATTTTCACGCTTATCATAGACTGGAAAAAAGAAAACAAAGCCAACCAGTCAGAATTAAGCTGAAATTAAATCTAAAGTGTACAGTACTATTTAGTATCAAATATAAATGCTTACCATCAACATTTCTGGTTCGGTTTTCAAATTCATCTTGTAATTTGGAAATTAGGAGGCGTCTGAATGTCTATTAGAAACAGAAGACATTTGCCAAGTTTTATTAGTGAAATCTTTCAAATCAACTTTAAAATAGGCAAAGCTAACACTACCACTTACTGTGCTTTGCTTCTGTCCTGGTTGACCCTCTGCTGCTGGGCCATCAAAGTTTGGTGCATCTTCTGCCAATCGCAGACATAGCTGAGCATACAGTGAGCTATACTTTGGCTCTTCTAGGGCTTTGTCTACAATCTACAGAAAACATCGTTAAAAAAAAACCTAAATATAACCATTTAAAGAACCCTTCCTTTATAAACTACATACTTCTTTGCAGTCTGGATCTTAAATCTCAAACTTCTTACTGACAAACTCTCTAGGCTTCATCGATAATTTGGGAATAGGACATCTTTTGTAAGGTTTACTGTATGAACTAAATTAGATAAAGCATGTAAAAGGCTTAGTATAAGCCTGGAAAAATACAAGTACTTAAATGTTAGCTACTACAGTGTACCGAAAGTCTAGTCATACAGATTTCATACTAGTCACACCCTCCCTCTGCGCTGAAAATCAAAACTTACAAGCAAACATTGGAATCTTACATTATAACTCTACAGCATAGTATTAACAATTAAAAATTCACCTCTTAAATCTGATGCCATTAAAAGTTAGTGGGTCCTTTATTATCACCAGTATTGAAAAATACATTTATCTAACTCACACCTCAGTTTCAAGCAATAATGCAAAGTGTAAAAAAAACCAACTTGGGTTTGTTAAATATTTTCCTCTCCCTTTCAGTTAAGCCAATATTTAACTTACCAGCAGTATGACCCCTTTAAGGATGAGTTTAGACTCTACACCCACATTGAGGAGCTCAAGGCATAGCTTGTCAAACTTTTCAGGAGTAAGCTTATTTAGTATGCTGGGGAAAAAGGAATCACACAAGTGTCAGCCAACATACAAAGAATTGAAAAATAGCTTTTATATGTGTTACTTTCTTTCTTCCATCATCTCCCTTTGATATCAAGACATTTCTTCTTACCATCTAACCAAAGGGATGCTGAAATAAGTCTCACTGTTATTTAGGTTATGATTTCTATACCTGACTGGGGGATGACCACCTGTCTGACAAGTTTTTCACACATTCTCAAAATCCAGAAAGCAAGAGCCTCCTTATTCAAGGCTACATGCAGGACCTAAGACCATTATGTCCTGTGATTCACCGGGTTACACACCAGACATGGGAAATGTCAACACAAGAGGCTGCAAGCAACTCTAAGCTCCAAAATACTGATGTGCTGCTCTCTTCAGTTTAAAACTGTTAACATTGGCATTCGTTAAAATACATACTTTGGGCGTGAACATACACACACACACAAGAGAAATACGACCAACCCATTCTTGTCTCCTTTCAGTAAAAGAACAAAACAGACCTATAAACTTACCCTCTTACTTTCCTGAAGATCGCATCATGTCGTTCTTTTTCATTTGCGGAGTTGTTTGCTGCGGAGTTGTCATCTCGTCTAGTGCTTCGTGCAGGAATCCATTTCTGAGCGTTTTGCCCTGGGGTTTTCCCCAGGAACTCGCTAGTAAAAACAGATTTATAATTAAGCCAATTTAAAACATAGCATCCAGTCACTATCGAATGTCATACTGATCAAAAATCCTAAATACAAAAATTTTAGTTTAGGGTTTCTCAACTTCCCCTACAACTAAAAAACTTACAAGCAGTGGTTCTCAAACAATAGTGTGCATCTGAATCAGCTGAAGGGCTTTTGTTAGAACAGGCTGCTGGGCCCATCCCCAGTTTCTGCTGTAGTGGGTCTGGGCCAGGGCCTGATAATTTACATTTCTAATAGATCCCAGGTGATGCCAATGCTGCTGACACAGGAGCCATACCTTGGGAACCAACACTTTCTAATGTCTCATGATCATGATGCATGCGTACTGCTTTAATACCACTAAATATGAGTAATAACTGATTTCAGAAATAACATCAGTGAAAAATGTAGGATAAAACAGTTCAAGAGCCTCGATTCATATTAGATTCGGGTAAGAAATAATCAACAGCTGATATTCCAAATTTAGGTTACATAGTAGAAACCATGCCCAGTAAAGTTAGGATTCCTGATGTCTACTGCCATAACTGTAGTGTTATCCACGACAAAGACTATTAATATAAATCTTTTTTATTATATACGTTTACTATACCTGTTGCCAGCAGTCTTGGGATAGTGCTGAGGTGCACCCCTACTTCCTCCTCCGCCCGAAGAAGCACTAATTAAAAGAAAAACATTTCTTTAATTATTCTGTATTTTACAGCACATTTAGTCAGAATTATTTGGTGTGGTGATTCTTTTGGTTTTGTGACTGATCTCTAACAACTGCCCAAAATAAATCTATACATACCTGAAACGAGAAGCACCCCCTTCTGCAATCGCACTCTCCACTTTGGCGGCTTGACAACGAAGAATCTTCAAAAGAATAATATTAATGGATGGGGTGGGGAGGGAAGGGGATGGGAGAAATGAAAAACCTAGAAGAAGAAAGAGTACCAAAATTAGACACTGCTCACATACAAACCTATAACCTCCCCCTTGATTGTAATTTATTTCAGATAGTGGCACTGCAGTTGATTGAACTTTCACTGCATTGCAGATCTCATAAGACTAAAATAGAATGTACTCAAAGCACAAGTGGACAGTAAAATTTTATTTGTTTAGCCACCTAGAAATTCCCTTGTGTTCAAGGATGCAAAGAGCACTCACAGAAATATAAGAACATCTCAACCGCTATGAACCAATCTTTGAAAAACCCCCATTCTACTTTCTTTAAAACTGAGCACCAAAATCAGTAATAGAAAATCTAACTATCAACACGGGCACATTCTGTGGAAAATGTCGTAATAGTTTAATGCCTCAATGACAAACCAAACAGACTACATAAGCGATAACTAGACTGTTGAGCAGTTTCCTTCACTGTCCATTTTTTTAACTCCTCCGCAGAGGGCATCCGGGAAGATGCTCGAGAGGGACATGGGTGTACACTAAGCAGGCGGAAGACCGGGGCCACAACATGGCAGCAGGAACCTCCGCCCCGTTTTTTCCCTTCCTGGGAACAAAAGAGCAGTGGATTCCTCCCAGCCAGGCTTGAGTTAGGGAAGTGCTTCCGACAGTCTCCCCGCGGAGCCGCTGGGGGCACGTCTCCGCGGGGAGGAGCGGAGGCCGCCCCCGCCGGCCCAGCGCCCGACTCTTTGTTCTCCAGTCGGGAAGGCGGCCTCCTTCCCACCCGTCGCCTCCAAGTGGGCCCCCTCCCACTCCATAAATCCCCAAGGAACTGACAGCCGCCTCTCCATTCCCTTCCCAGCTGACAAAAGGACGTGAGTCCCAGTTTTCTCTTCGCTCTCCTGTCTCAGGAGAGGCCCGTCGGGGATACCCTTCGCTCCCCCCAAAAAGAACAGCCCTGCCGCTCCCGGCCGGCACCGGGGCTTTACACACTTCCTCCCTGCCGGGGGCCGGTCTCCGGGACTTCTGCGCCTCGGCTGGTCCCGCGCCAACGGCTGGGTCCTCGCGCCGGACCACGTCCCACCCCGCCGCGGCGCGTGGGGCCCCGCCACGCTCTCTCCCCGTCCGAGCACACCCGCGCCTTGGCCCGCCCTGATCCCTGCCCCGCAGGGGACGGCCACCGACAGCCACGATGCCGGCCGGGTCCGCCTAGGCTGCTGATTTCCTTCTACCCCGTGGGCAACGGGAAAGGAGAACAAAGGCGAAGAATTTCCAGGTGCCCGGAGCGCGGAGGAAACGCTAAAAAGTGTCGCCCCGCCCGGCTCCGCCTGCGGCCGCCATTTTGTACCGCTCGAGAACAGGCGGCCAGGGGACGGCGGCCATTTTAGAGCGCTCTATTCGGCGGCGGCGGCGGCGGTAGCGGCACCACTCACCTTCACCCAGAACTCAGCAGCTGCCACCGCAGCTGCCTCCTCAGGATCCGGTCGTCGGGGACAGGGAAGGGAGGGGGAGGGAACGGAAAACAAAAAAAAGGGGGAGGGAAGGGGGAGGAAGGAGTCGGAAACGGCTTGAAACTCAGCTCAGAGGAGTCGCTGCTGCAGCCACCACCCGGTACTCGCTGCCACCTCCATAGAGCTCCGACTCGCTGCTGGCGCTGAGGCGTGTCTGAAGCCGAACTTATTACTCTGGGGCAGCCGAACCCACCAGAGCCGCCCCGACTGGCTTCTTCGCCACCCAATCAGCAGCCTGGCTTCTATCCGCCACCAATCCGCGCAGGGTGGTGGGGAGGAGCCATAGGACCAAGCTCGGTTGCGGCGCAGCTCCGCCGCAGTGCGCAAAGCCGTATTCGCGAAGGCTCTGAGGCCGAGCTAGTGGCGTAAGTGCAACTGAGCACGGTTGAGATGCGAGCCACTTGCGTAAAGTAGGAGAGCCCTTCTGAGTCTGCGTTGGCGTGGCTGTCTCATCTTCCTCCTGTCTCTTTGTTCCCAGAGTCCGTACCCCATGCTGGAATTATACAACCCTCTTTCTCTTTTACCTCGTTTTGTCACCGGGAATGTGGGAAGAACGCTCGCCTTTCTCCTACCCTATCCGATTCCTGTCCGTAGCCTGTCAGAGCATTGATTTTCCTGGCGCCTCCAAGAAGCCGTGATTGCCCCTCGTAGGCTGGGCTTCCCTGGGACGGGCCTGTAAGATTGAGGCCTGGCGCCCCCGGGGCGCAGCTCCTGGAATCACTATTGGTCTCCAGATGCTTGGCTTCAGCCGCCGTGGAGTGGGGGATCCCGGATAGTAGGGATCAGGAGACGAGACGGTGAACCCAAATGCGTAAAAAGCTTCATTCAGCTCCCTATTTATTCCACCCCCTGCAGAGTGAATGAGAAAGGGATGAAAGGGGTTTATTGTTTGTTTTAGCACCTCACACAAAAACGGCTTTTCCCAAAGAAATGCCCGGCCATCGGTCACGGAGGAATACCCAGAATATACCACACTAATTTGAAAGAAGTGTTTGCGGAGCGCGGGCGTTGGATGATTTTAATTGCTACCTCCTGAATTTTTGGGGGGGAGTATTTTTGTAAGCATGTTGAAGACTGTCAGTTGTGTGTGTTCCCACTTTATGTAAGATCCACCGTAACAAATAGGATTAGGATTTTCAAAGCCGTCAGGTTGAGCTATTTATACTTCTCAGGTAATATTTTAAAGGAGGGGTACCGTAAAATGATGTGTTAATTAATTTGCGACATTTCAGCTATCCAAAAATGGAGTCGTGTTTCCATATACTAAACAACCAACAGAAATTACGCCATCATCATTTTGAACATACAGTTGTTGATACAATATGTAATCAAAAGCAAAGTGTGTGTGTGTTAACATGTGTGACTTTTAAAGAAATTGTTCAATAAAGAGCAGGGTGTTCAAAGACCCAAACTTTTGACATGTCAAAACAGCTCTTGGCGTTGAAAGCACCTAGTCCTTAATACAATTTTCAAGAGTTGTAGTTTTTCCTAAGACATTTAAAGCTGATCACAGGATGGTGTGGCGTGACTCTGAAGGTTTGTAACACAACTGCAGCATCTTTAGGTCTTTGCCATGTATTAAGTTGATCATTCCCCCTCATTATATTACTACAATTATTGCTATTAAGTCAATTTTACTTGAACTTTAACAACTGGAAAGATATTCTCACTCTTGGAATTAGTTACATGAAAAAAAAAGAAAGGAAACTTGTTTTGGAGAAAGGTGCAAATTCTGTTTCAAATACAAAAGGTTTCACTTTCTAAGTTCAGGACCCTTCTAAGCTTGAAAATAACATCAGACTAACATTTCTTTATAATTTCTGCAGGGCTTCACAATTTGCAAAATGCTTTCATGTATGTGATATTTTATTTTTACACATCTGGTTTACATTATCCATGACTGATTATACAGTAATTTGATAGAATAGTGTTCAAAAGCACTATTCTAGTCTAGACTTCAAATAATATTTACTGAGCTCTAAAACCTGGATGGTCTTTTAATTGAGGAACTTGAAACTCTATAATTAAAAATAAAAAAGGTTTTATTTAATTTAAAAAAAAATCTTAGCTAATTGTGAACCCCTTTGCTATGGACCTTGCAGACATGAGTGTGAGTGAGAAAGTAGGCTGGGAGAAAGTAATCCAAGGTAGAAAAAGTGACAACCTTTCAGCTACCTTTCAATCAGTAGGAGAGATATTCACAATTTTGAAATGTTTTCATCACATCATGGGTGTATGAAAATTCAAGTCATTATCTGGAATTTAGCTCTTAGTTTATAGAAATTGAATTTTAAATACACCCACTTCAATCTGCTAGTTTTAACACTTCCATTTTATGTCAGTTTTCTCTAAGATTGAAAACCTCTTAGAGTTCGGACTTGTTAAACTCATACATTTTTGCATTATTTTAATTAATCATGTCAAATGTCGGTTATTATTCTAACATATATAACTCCTGGAGCATCTGTTATCTTCTCTGCACTTAAAATTCCCTAATCATACATCTCCAGTCCAGATCTCTCACTGATGTCAGTTCTGAATTTCCAACAACCTAGTCAGAGGTGCAAAGTTGCAGCTATATTTATTGTAGTTTGGGCCACACAGTAATTTTAAACATTTGAATTTGTTGACATTGACATCTTATGAGATTTTACATACAAATCCAGGTTTTCTTTTCATGCAAATTCTTAAAATATTGCAATACAGGGCCTGAAA
Organism: Hipposideros armiger; assembly: GCF_001890085.2. NCBI lineage: Eukaryota > Metazoa > Chordata > Mammalia > Chiroptera > Hipposideridae > Hipposideros > Hipposideros armiger. The sequence continues at coordinate 739,360 of NW_017731606.1, read as the reverse complement.
CTTCAACAGGGCAACATTCAAGTAGAGCCAGGTAAGCGGCTCTCTCATGTAGATGTTTTCTCTTCATTTCACTATAGTTAAATCTGACTTAATTCACTCATTTATTATGTTCCTGTCTGGCCTCTATAGCCGTATTGTTTTTTTGAACTATTTGTTCAAATTCAACAGATTCAGTATGTAACTATTATAAGGAAAAGGAGTCAGACTAGTTAATTTAAATATCTTTTCTACCACTTACTGTGTAACTTTGGGCAAGTTATTTAACTATTCTTTCTTTTTAGTTCCTGGATCTGTAAAGTAGGAATAACAGTATTTATACAGTTTTTGTAAAGATCAAATGAGATTATGTATGTAAAGCACATAGCATAGTCCCTAACATTGTAATTACATAATGTCAGTTACCATATTATCAATAATATTGATTAACCAACTGTTTCACAACTACTTTAGTTTTGCTAAGGATCCCGCTATTCTTACGTGCTAGAAACTTGACTCTACATTTTCTCTTTTCTTTTGATCAGGTTTAATATTCAATTCGTTACTGAGTCCTGATGTTATTTCCCTCTACATAATCTTCTTCCTACATTCATCTTCTATCCTACAATGTCATAGCATTCATGCTAATCTAGGCCTTAGTAAAATTTTCTCCTGGATTATTGAAAAATTCCAATTAGCTTCCTATAGTCTTTTTCCTCTACTCTGGATACTCATATCAGTCTTCCTTAAAATACTCCGCTCCCCAACATATCGTTACCATGCTTAAGAATCCAAGTGCTTCACCATTTTCTACATTAGTTGATCTCAACCTTGGCTGCACAGTGAAATCACCTGGGGACCTGTTAAAACTCTCAGTGCCTAGGCTGCATCCAAGACCAGATAAGTCTAAATCGCTCAGAGTGGGATCCAGGCATCAACAGCTTTTAACGCTTTCTAAGTGATTCCAATGTGCGGTCAAGGTTTGAGAAGCACAGTAGCAGGTCAGGATATTATAGAATATGATAACATTTGCAGCTGAAGAAAACCCTAGCAGGAAAAGGAAACTGGCTTCTAGAAAAGATAAGGGACTTTCCCCAAGTAGGAAAACAGGCATCAGAACTGAGGGATTCCACTTCATATGCTTTTACCTGGCTCTGGAGCCCTTCATTTCCTGGCCCTATCCTACCTCTTCTGTTGGTCTTATTTTTCACCACTCCCAGACACCCAATCTTCTCTCACAGAGCCAGTTAGACTGGTATTGCTGCATCAGAGTTCACTCCCACTAATGCTCTCTGCTTGCAATTTTCAGGCCATCCTCATCTATCCCCTCTACTGATTTATTTCTGAAATATAGATATAAGTATATAAGTGCCCTCCTCAAATACCTCAGTAGGTAGGTTTCTAACAGAATAACATCTGAACTCCTTAGGAAGGCCCTTTGTAATCTGGCTTCAGACTACTTCCCTGTTCCTAGGTACATCCCACCTCCATTCCTATTATCCATAATCTACCTCTATGGTATCCAAAATTTGCTTGGTTATAACATCAGTGTTCTATTGGGTTGTCAGAAAAGTCATGATGTATTTTGTCTATGTTTTTCAAAGGTCATTTATTTATATAAAGAACAGAGATCAATCAATGATATATTGCCCATTTTGTTCGATGACCTTTTGCCATCTTTCAGTGAGCCTCATAATTCCTAGTTCATAGAAGGACCTGTCTTTATTTGTGAAAACCTGAACAAGGTGCTGATTTACAGCCTCATCTGAATTGAATGTTATACCATGCAAGGAGTTTTGAAGAGAGCAAAACAAGTGGAAGTCTGACAGCGCAATGTCAGGCAAGTATGGTGGGTGTGGCAACACATCCCATCCAAGCTCCAATAATTTTTGACTGGTGATCAAACTTGTGTGTGGTCTCGCGTTGTCGCGATGAAACACAACTCCTTTACAATTTACACAAGCTCTGGACATTTCTGGATGATGGATTCATTCAGACTGTCCAATTGCTGACAGTACACATTCGAATTGATTATTTGGTTCCTTGGTAGGAGCTTGAAAAACACGATACCTTTAAAATCCCACCACACTGAGAGCATAACCTTCCTCTGATGAATGTCTGCTTTCGATGTCGTTTGAGGCGAATCATCACGTTGGGACCAAGACCGTTGTGCACCACATTGTTGTAAACAATCCACATCTCATCACCAGTTATCAGTCGCTTCAAAAAAGAATTGTTTTCCTCACACTTAATAAGTATATTGCAGATGTTTATATGCACCATCAAATGAACTTCTTTGAATTCACGCGGAACCCAAATATCGAGCTTGCTTACATATCCCAGCTTCTTCAGGTGGTCGTGAATGCTTGAATGATGGATGTTCAATGTTCCTGCAATCTCTTGTGTCATGTAACGTGGGTTTGACTTGATCAATGCCTTTATTTTGTCGTCATCAATCTTGGTGGGCCTCCCTGACCGAGGAGCGTCATTGAGATCAAAATCACTAGCACAGAATTTCGTGAACCATAATTGGCACTGACGTTCTTGAGAGCATTGTCACCATAACTTTATGCAATTTTTCACAAGCTTGATGCACGTTCTTCCTTTTATGGAAGTAAAACAGTAAAATATGGCAAAAATGTAGTTTGGTCTTCCATCTTCAACTTGTTGTAAAATCTCCAAAACTCAACCAAATTGCTCAATTTTTTTTTAGAATGAAGCTAGAGCTGTCAGCTGTCAAATGAGAGAGCAATAACATAGATGAAAATGACTCTAGTACTTCCAAAAATGAACTAGTGCCACCTGTTACAAACATGCGTCACGACTTTTCCAACAACCCAATATGTCATATAACTAAAATTTGGTGATCTTTGTCAGAGACTTAGCAGAAAAAAATAAAGCTAATAAGTTAATATACTAATGGTTAATCAAGAGCTTAGGCTTAATCTGTTGTCAAGGAGCTCATAATCTAGACAAAGAAAAGATACATACACCAATTACATATAAGAGCAGGGAAGGGTAGAAAAAATGCTAAACTGAACAACCAAGAAAAAAATGCCATAAGGTTTCAAAAAGGGAATAATAGAAAGTGAGGCTGTGACCATCCTTCTTTGAGTGCCAGAATGATGATTTGGGACCGACCATAAGGGCAGAGAAAGTTCTTGAGCTAATCAGAAGTCTGATGAATTTTAGTTTAAAGCTGATAGTTTTAATTGATCAGAGGGTTGTTTTAGGAATATTAACATTTTGGCTAATGTAGAAAGAAAACCCTGGAGATAGGGAGATCAGTTAGAAGGCTATGTACTGTATTATTGGGGGTGGGGGGTTGTCTTATTTTATCTTCCAAAATCATAAGGTCCTTGAGATTGGGAACACTTCTCTTGCATTTCTAGTAGTTCTCTGCATACAGCAGGAGCTGAGAAAACATTTGTGCATATTATCTTGTTGACATTTATTCATTCATTTTTCTCTTGGTTTCCATGAGAACACTTTCAGGATTTCCTCCTACCTTACTGGCTTCTTCACCAATTCATCTGTCTTTCCCAGCTTCTCCTTCTATGCTTGACCTCTAAATATTGAAGTACCCAAGGATTTATGCTGGATTTCCTTCTCTTCCCTCTGAATAGTTTCTCCCCTAGGTAATTCATCTATCCTATGACTTTAAACACAATTTATATGGTGATGATTTCCAAATTCATTTCTCCATCTCTGATTCATACCTCTCCCCATGCAAGTTATAGATATATATCAAATTGCCTACTGAAATTTCCCCTTGGGTATGTAATAAGCATTTCAAATTTAACATATTCAGAATACTTTTTCCTTCATTAGCCAATTGCCAAGGCCAAAACCTATGACTCATTCTTAATTCCTCTCTGTCTCTCTCATCTCCTATATCCAATCCATCAGAAGTTCTATTGGCTCGATCTCCAAAGTATATCTTAATTTGGTCCATTTCTCTTGATCTATATCGCTATCACTTTAATCTAAGCACCATTATCTCTAGCCTGAATTACTGAAATAGCCTCCTAACTGGTCTCTCTACTTCATCTCTTGCTCTCCAAACTATTTTCTATCCAGAAGCCAGTCATCTTTTAAAAATGTGAATCAGATAATATCATTCCTATGTTTAAAACTCTTTGATCATGGATATACATTATATACACAATAAAATCTAAACTTCTTATTGTGGCCTACATGGCCTTACATGTTCTAGCCCTTGACTAATTACTCCAACCTCATCTTGGACCATGTTCTTCCTTGACCTCTATACTTCAGTTCCACTGGCTCTTTTTTCTATTCTACAAACATATCAAGTTCAAGCAAAGCTTTCTATTCCTCAAACATGCAAAGGAACTTTTTCCAAGTTCCATTACCCAAAAAGCTCTTATTCTGGCTTTTCTACATGGTTGGCTCTTTTTCATAATTGAGGTCTCAGCTTTATGAGATTATGGCCACCTCTTTAGAAAACCTTCCCTGATCACTCTATATAATGTCTCCTTTTCCAGGCACTCTTATTACATCACTCCACATAATTTTTTTCATAGTCCTTACTACTATCCGAAATGATTTCTTTTTTGCATTCTTTATTGTATGTGTCTGACTACTGCATTAGAATGTAAGCTCAATGATAGCAGGAATTTGTCTGTTGTGCTCACTGTTACATTCCTTAGATACAGTGCTTAGAATAGTTCCTGAACTATAGTAGGCATCAATAGTATTTACTGAACACAAGAATATGCATTCTTTTATTTGAGTCTTGGTAAAAATCACTTGTGAGTAAGTAGGGAAGTGCCATTTCCCCCATTTTACAGGTAGGGAAATGGAAAGTCAGGTGACTTTTCCAAGGTAATTCTGTTAGTATGCAGCAGATTCTCCTACTTTTCCAAGTGTGCCATGCTTCTTTCTATAGCAACATGAGTAACCACAATGGGAATATCCTTTTTTCTTTTAAAATCACTTTTGCATGCAGTGCGTAAGGTGCTTCCATTAGTCTTCTGTGGCTGCCATAACAAATCGTCAAAAGTAGGTGGCTTAAAACAACATAAATTAATTTTCACACAGTTCTGGAGGTCTAAAGTCCAAAATCAAGCCAGTGGCAGGGCTGTGCACCCAATGGAGGCCCTAGAGGAGAACCCATGCCCTGCCTCTTCTGGCTTCTGGTGGTGGTTGGCATTGCTTGGCTTGTGACTGCATCTCTTTCTGCTTTATCTTCACATTGCCTTCTCCCTCTGCATGTGTGTGACAAAACTCTCTCTGACTCTCTCTGGTGAGAATACATGTCATTGCACTCAGATAATTCAGGATAAACTCCTTCTCTCATGATTCTTAATTACACCTTTTGCCATATAAGGTAATATTCACAGGTTTCAGGGATTAGGACATGGGTATACTACGGTGTGATAAAAAAATAAGATGAGTGTTTAAATAAAAAAAATTATTGCAGTAAAAGACACATTGCCATTAATCCCTCTCAAAATACTCTCCCACCCCGCTTCAAACACACTTATCCCATCATTCTTGCCACTTTCTGAAGCAGTTCTGGAAGTCCTCTTTTGTGAGTGTCTTTAGTTGCACTGTTGTAGCTGCCTTGCTGTCCTGAATTGATTCAAAACGTTTACCTTTCATGGTCATTTTGATTTTGGGGAAGAGCCAGAAGTCACACAGTGCCATATCTGGTGAATAAGGTGAATGAGGGCACACCGTAATGTTTTTGACAGGAATTGCCTTATACCAGAAGAGATGTGTGACACAGAGCATTGTCATGATGGAGGATGATTTACGGCACACTTTAAAACACACCTTCTCTCAACCGTAGTTCATACCCAACTGACTGCACTGAACGAGTTAAAACTTGTCATACACTGTTGCTAAGGTTCAACGCGCTGCTTCACATATTGAAGATCCCTGCCTTTCCTTTATATGGCACTCGGCAGCAACATTCACCATATTTTGTGATCACAACAGAAAGGCTCCATGTCACACATCGCTTCTGGTACGGCAATTTCTGTTAAATATAAACATTACGGTGTGTCCTCATCCACCTTATTCACTGGATCTGGCACCATGCGACTTCTGGCTCTTCCCAAAAGTCAAAATGACCATGAAAGGCAAATGTTTTGAATCAATTCAGGACATTGAAGCAGCCATGACAGTGCAAATAAAGACACTCGCGAAAGAGGACTTCCAGAACTGCTTCAAACAGTGGCAAGAATGATGGGATAAGTGTATTCGAAGTGAGGGGGAATATTTTGAGAGGGATTAATGGCAATGTGTCTTTTACTGTAATAAATTTTTTAAATTTAAACATTTACCGTATTGTTTGATCACACCTCGTATCTTTTGGGGGTGCCACCACTCAGCCCACTACAGTGCTCATAGTATCTTAGTGCAGAACTAAATTTTTGGAACGCTTTAATGGGGCAGTCTCTCTTTATTTGGATCATCATTAATTCAATAAATATTTAGTGAGCACCTAATGCATGCTGTGTACAGAAATTTGGTATACATTGATAAACAACTGTAAGCACTTTATGCTTTGGATGTGAGAGAGTGGTGTTAATAATTACATTAGGACAGCAGGCATAAACCAGGGCTATACCAGGCAACAGGACATATGAGCACTTATGACTGCATATTGTTAGGCCAACAGAATGAAATAAATCAACATCCTGCCTGCTAGTATTTTTCCCTTTGCCATTCCCTTTTTTTTAAAGTCAAACATAGAGTTTAGTTTTTAAAGTTCTTAAATGGCTGGATAGTAGCATGACTGAGGTGATCTCATTGGACTTCATCAATACGGAGACCCTTATACCTTTGGATGTTGGACTTGTAAGCTGGAAGTGGGAGGCCCATTTCAGGGCAAACTTTTCTATACTAGATAGGCTACACATGCACATTGAGTCTTTAGTAGAGGAGAAGAACTGATGCTGTCAGTTCACTGTATTTCAGAATTTTTAAGAAAACTAAATGGGTAATGTTCATCTGCAACAAACACTACTGAAAGGTGATCAAGGTTCCTGGCTTCAACTTAGACGATAGTGTCTTCAAGTTATATGCAATTCGTAGTATTCCTTTCTTTCCAAAGTAATAAAGCATATATGAATCCAAGTTACAGAGAATATTATTATAGGGATAATGCATCCACTTTTATTAAAAAATAAAATCACTTGCAAACTTTGGTACTTTATAATTTTTATTAGTGACAATGCTTATTTACATATCATAACAAAATGTGAACAAAAAGTGTGCTAAAACAATGCAGTTGAAAAACCTTTGTTCTTGAAAATGCAAATTATTGAACTGAAATAGATACTTAAACACAACAAAGTATCCAATCATATTTGAGAGGGCAAAAAGTACACATATCCAGAGCATTGTATACATTAATAATAATTTTTAAAGTGCTCAAGTTTACAATTTAAAGAATACTTTCATATGCAAGAGAAATATTCTTATTTCCATTTCACAGATGAGGAAACTGTGGTTTAGAGAAATTAACTGACTTGTGCATATCTATTTTTTAAAACTTTGATTCAAGTGGTTTTCCTCTACTTTATAGCTCATCTCTTAATAGAATATAGAATGTTCTGAATTGGGGCCGGCCGAGTGGCGTGTTGGTTAGGAGTTGGCTTGGGATGCCAGCTCTGAACAGCAGGGCTCTGGTTCGGATTCCACATGAGGGCCAGTGACACTGCACCCTCTACAGCTAAGATGCTGAACAACAGCTCGACCTAGAGCTGAGCTGCCGTGAGTCACCAGCGATGGTGTAGGCTGCAGTGGGGCTGGCCGGCAGCGGGAGTGAGCATTCGTGAGCTGCCATGAGCGGCTGTCCAATGGCTGGTGAGTGACTGCCTCACCTGGGAAGAGCACAATGATCACAATACCAACTTGGGCCAGTGAAGCGACGTCCTCCACAACTAGACTGAAGAACAAAAGGACAGCAACTTGTCCCCCTTTTCCGATTCCCCAATGCTGTTCCCCTCCCCCAATTCCCCAATAAAACCTTTTAAAAAAAAAGAATATTCTGAATTAAAATAAGGTATAGTACTTGTTTAATGCCACTAAAGAGTTTACCTGAGTCTGAATAATAATATATATATATATATATATATATTATTCAGTGATGGTTAATTTTATGTGTCAACTTGCCAAGGCCATGGTGCCGATATTTGGTTGAACATTTTAGATGTTGCTGTGAAGGTGTTTTTTGAATGAGATTAACGTTTAAATTGGTAGATATTGAGTAAAGCAGATTACTCTTCATAATGTGGGAGGGCCTCATCCCATTAATAGGCAGCCTTAATAGAACAAAGACTGATTTCCCCAAACAAGGAGTTCTGCCTGCAGACTGGCTTTGGACGTGAACTGCAACTCTTCCCTGAGTCTCCAGACTGAAAGCCTACCCCATTAGGTTTTGGACTCACCAAGTCTCAACAATCATGGGAGGCAATTCCTTAAATCAATCCCTCTCCTCTCCTGCCTTCCCCTCCCCCCATCTCTATCTGTCTATCTCTCTCTCTCTCTCCACATCCTGTTGGTCTGTAGGTTCTGTTTCTCTGGAGAACCCTGAATAATACAGCAACTATTTGGAGAACCATTGTGATCAGGTAGAGTTGTCGCAGGGAAGCTAAAATTAATCTCATCCTCTTACTTTCTTTGGATGGTTGATGGTTAATTTAGAAGGCTGATCATTAAAAAGGAAGGAAGGAAGGAAGGAAGGAAGGAAGGAAGGAAGGAAGGAAGGAAGGAAGGAAGGAAGGAAGGAAGGAAAGAAAAAAGGAAAGAAAAAAGAAAAAAAAGGGGGGCTGAACATTTAAAAAGAATGCCTGCCTGGTCTTAAGTAATTTTTTTTTAAAGATTTTATTGGGGAATTGGGGGAGAGGTACAGCGTTGGGGAATTGGGGAAGGGGATCAGACAAATTGCTGTCCTTTTTGTTCTTCAGTCTAGTTGTGGAGGACATTGCTTCACTGGCCCATGTTGGTATTATCATTGCGCTCTTCCTGGCTGAGGCAGTCGCTCACCAACCATTGGACAGCCGCTCATGGCAGCTCATGCCCGCTGCTGGCCAGCCCTACTGCAGCCTACACCATCACCAGTGACTCACAGCAGCCCAGCTCCAGATCGAGCTGCTGTTCACCATCTTAGCTGTAGAGGGCGCAGCGTCATTGGCCCTCATGTAGAATTCGAACCGGGTCCCTGTTCTCAGAGCTGGCGTCTCAAGCCAACTCCTAACCAATGTGCCACTCGGCCGGCCCTGGTCTTAAGTAATTTTTAAAGTGGAAGTACAGGTATGCAAGACATTAAACACTCAATTACGGGGGGGGGGGGGGGGTGAGTTTAAAATGCCAGGCAATGGGTTATTTATGTTGTTGTTCTGACAACCAGTGTGTGTTCATATGTACTGCAGTTGAATTCTGGCTCTGGCTCATCTTCTAACTTGTTTGAAAACTTAAGCAAGTTACTTATTTTGTATATTGGAATTACAGAATTTTCCTAGAGATATGCTATATGAATACATATACTTTTATATCTTCTTTTAGTTTCTCTGATGAAAGAAGCATCAGTAATGATAAGTACCAAGTATAAGAATGATGACAATAATAACCATAATGATAATAATAATGCTTCAAAGCTATGCAGCATTATTTTTCTGAGTAGGCCAAAGCACTTTCCTCTGTCAGATCACAGTATCTTTACGGGAGGATGGTAAGGGGTGGGTCGCAGGATCACAATTCCAGGTGATGCAGCTGAGGCACTCTGAGGTCTATAATTAGGGTCTTGCCTCTGAAGTTGCACAAGGTAGGGTCTAGAAACCAGGATATGAGTTCCCTGGCCAAGTACTCTCCTTTCTCTTAAATGTGTTTGCTGCATATGTTTCCTGGGATGGGAATTCAGGATCCCTGATTCTTCTTCAGATTTAGGCACTAAAACAGAGTTGTACTTGTTGTAAAGTACCAAATGCTTGCCTTTCCTTGGTTTAAATACTCTGGTTGACAGTTACATTTTATTGTGGCTGATTAAATAAAGGATGGAGAGAGAACATTTGTGAACCACCAAGGAACTCAATACAGAAAGCAAAGATACCATGGTGAACCAATGCTGATCCGGTTACCCCATGCTGTCTCAGAGGCTTTAATCTTTGCCTCAGAGCACTGCACATCTTCATTTTCACAGCTGAGCTCAGAGCCTGTTCATAACTCCCTTAGAAGAGACAGTACCTGTCAGAGTATACAAATCAACAGAATGTCTTAGTTTTCAATGTAGAACGGCAAACCAGAACAAAGGATTGCCCTTTATTTTCAGTTAATTCACTATATCCTTGTTTTCCTCTCAAGTGTCATTTATACTAAAACTTCATATTTTGTTTTAGAAAGATTTCTTATTTTTCTCTGGGCAGAACATTTGAAAAGTTTGTCTCCTTTCTGCATTCTTACTATGATTGCAGGCCAGAGATAAAGTGCAGCTGGATCTGGGAAATAACTGGTGAGAAAGAGAATTAAATAACAACTACATATATTCAATGGTAGGTTCACTCACACCTTTCTGATTACAACTCACCTTTCCATATCGTACTAGAGCCAAAGGGCAAACACATATACTGTCATGCACTGCTTAGCCATGGGGGCACGTTCTGAGAAACGTGATGTTAGGTGATTTCGTTGATGTGCGATCAGAGAGTGTGCTTACATAAACATAAACCTAGATATAGCCTGCTACACACCTTGGCTATGTGGTATGCCATTGTCACATATGTGGTCCGTCACTGACCAAAGCATCATTATGCAGTGCATGATGGTATAATGACGAATCACCAAATGAAAGCCATTGAGGGGAAAAAAGGACGAGAGTTATTTCAAGGCCTAAAAGTTATGATTTCTGGGCCGGCCGAGTGGCGCGATGGTTGAGAGCTCGCTTGGGATGCCAGAGGGCCCCGGTTCGGATCCCACGTATGAGGGCCGGTGACACTGCCCTCTACAGCTAGGATGCTGGGCAGCGGCTCAACCTGGAGCTGGGCTGCCATGAGTCGCCGGCGACGGCGTAGGCTGCACTCCCTGTGGCAGTGGGTTGCCATGGGCTACCGCATGTAGCCAGCAGCCAGCGTGAGCGCCCAGCAGCCGCAGTGAGCGGCCGTCCAGAAGCCGGCGACTGATCTGCCTCGCCAGAGAAGAGCGCAGTGATGGTGCCAACTTGGGCCAGTGAAGCAACGTCCTCCACAACTAGATTGAAGAACAACAACAAAAAAAAACGACAGCAACTTGTCTGTTCCCCTTCCCCCAATTCCCCAGCACTGTTCCCATCCCCCCAATTCCCCAATAAAAATCTTTAAAAAAAAAAAAAAAGAGTTGAGAGAATTTCTTAAAAAAAAAAAATAGTTATGATTTCTGATAACTTGGAGAACTGAGAATTTGGGAAAGAAACAAATTATTATTTATTTTTTATTATAGGAAAATAGGAAAAGATCTAATTTTGACAATCCCTGGTGTATTTAAGAGAGAGGCAAGGAGATCATGATCTATGATTACAAAATGTACTCTGACCTCTCAAAAAACCCCAGAATATAACATAATAGGAGAAGTCAAAGGGTAAACATTTCTTTCATTCGAGTCAATGGAGGTAACTGTGAAGAGCTATCTAAACAGCCACTCCTTTGCCGTCATTATCATCTACAGTCCACAGGCAGTTAATTGAGAAATGAATGCAACATTAGTTTCTGTTCTATGTCTATGTTCCTCTTAGAAGTGTCCAGAACATTGTGATCATTCAAAAAACATTTGCTGAATTTAGTGTAGCACTAGTAACATAGGTCTCTCCCCCAATAAGGTGATGGGAAAACTCTAATAATAATTAACAAACACTAAGTGCTTACTATATTGCAAAGTATTGTTTCACATGTGTACACTAACCCTAAGAGGTAGTTGATGCTATTCTCTCACCGACAAGGAAGGTGCACAGAGAAATGCGTATGTGTCAGAACCAGGGTTTGAGACTAGGCAGTATGGATTCTAGAGCCCAAAAGCTATACCACCACTTATACTGCCTCAGGTTAATCAGGAAAGAGCCCCAGGGTAAGTCAATGTTAAATTAATCCAGAGCTGGATACCTGTCTGACCCAAGAACTACAATGAAGTGTGCCATTAGGTTGGAGAATTGCTATAGATATCGGGAGATGGTTGATGGTAAGCCCTGGGAATCAGGAAGAGCCTATTAGAGTACACTCACTCATACCCACAGCTTGGTTAGTGAAACAGCGAATTTCAGAACATCTTGACTTCTTGTCTGGGCACATTTATGTTGTGCAGAAATTGCAAAATGAGAGAGAGAGAGAGAGAGAGAGAGAGAGAGAGAGAGCCTCCTAAAACTATATGGTGGGGGCATGGGTTTGGGGGCAGATAGATACAGGAGGCCAAGACTCAAAAGTTGATACATTGTAGTGGAAGCATACTTGAATTCAGGGAGTTTTAAAACTTTCCCTTAACTCACCCCTCAAATTCTGGTCCTAAAAAAGCCCTGTTCCTTTTGATCATAGGAACAATATAAATACAGTAAAACCTTGGATTGCGAGTAACGTGGTATGTAAGTGTTCCGCAAGATGAGCAAACGTTTCTAATACATTTTAACATGGTAAACAAGCAATGTCTTGCAATACGAGTAGTTTGTTTCTGGAATGAATTATGCTCACAAACCAAGGTATTACTATACTAACAAGTAATAATGAACATGGTTTTTAAAAAAGCAACTTCTCTCAAATCAATCCTTTATGACAGGAAGACTAGAAGGGGAAGTGTTATATAAAATTTAGCTTGACTTGAATGGAGTTTTAAATTTTATAGACAATTAGGAAGAAATGGTTGTGGGTAGACAAGGATAGAAAATGATTTTTTGACTGAAAAGGCCTGCCATCACCCTTGGTCTAATTGCTGCATGTAGATACACAGATAAACTGCTGATAGGTACCAGGTGAAGAGTAAGGGCAGCAGTTCATCCAAAAAAGGCCCACTATCCCATTCACGTGCAATTTCCCCCAGGGCTTACATATCTGAGACCTCAAGATTTCAAGGAAGGAAGGACACAAAGGAGGTGAGTGGCACACTCAAGTAGGCTGTGGAACAGATCTCGTGAGCCTGGGCATCAATCAGTCTGTGTTAGAACAGAGGGATATAGTTTCCGAATTAAAATTTTCCTTTTTGTAGTTCTTTGTTAAACTTCATTTTGGAATCCATCATGTTTTAATAAATTCATTATGAAAAAAACCAAAACCTCATATGCACTAATGACAAGGGAAATTACCTACTACGTGTGAGGCATTCTGCTAAGGTGCTGGGGATATCATAACGAAGAAGACAGATATGATCTCTGCTTTCATGCAGCTAAAAGTCTTTTGGGGAAGAAAGACACTGGAAAATAAATTAAAATATGAAGAGCAATGAAAGAGGAAGTATACGTATGGATATTAGTGGAGAGAGCAATTAAACATAAAAAGAAGAGAAATTCTAAGTGAAAGGAAATGAAAAGTCAAGATAAAAACCAAGAGCTCTCAGGAATGGGTGGCAATAAATGGAGACCCATGAAGCCAAGATTTTATTTACTTGACTTCAAGGGGGTTGAATATTTCAATTCAGTAAGGACCCTATTTTTTTTTCTTTCTAGGCCTTTGTCCAGAGAGTAGGAGTGTTCTGAAAGCTTTGGTCTGAATCCAGGCTTTTATTATTTTTAGGGATTAATTAAAATTGTTATACACAACAGGGCTATAGAATGTGGGAGATGGGACTACTGTCCTGAAGATCTCATAGCCTGGTGGGAGAGACAACATATAAACATAGAAGAAATAAAAGAGGGCTGTTAGGAGACTGTGAATGAATAAAGCCTTATAGAAGGCAGAGCAAGAAGTCACTCTGGACAGGAATGATAGGGATGATAGTAGGTTGGAGATGTCCTATTTTGGAACTTATTGGTGAGTTATGACACTCCAAGACAGGGCTTGGTGTACAAGAGTGGAGTTTAAAATTAGACCAGGATTTATCAACCTCATCACTATCAACATTTTGGGCCACATAATTCTGTTATAGGAGGCTGTCTTATGTGTATTTAGCAGCATCCCTGGCATCCGGTAGCAACATTCCCCCCAGTTGTGACAACCAAAATTGTCTCCTGGCATTACCAAATGTCCCCTGGGAGGCAAAATCGTCCTCCAGTTGAGAGCCACTGCATTAGACCCTGCCACCATGTTGAGCCTGGCTGAGGGCTTAGGGAGGTTCAGCAATACAGGGGAGATTCAGTAGCCAAGATGGGTTGTATATGATGAGATAAGTAGTTGGCATCAAGATTACTACACATTACTGGTATCTAGGAGGGGAATCTCGGACTCCAGAATGCCAGGCGAAAACTTCCCTTTCAGTTTGAGACATCTGGGGCGGGGGGGGAGCTGTCCTTGAAACTAAACGTCCAATGATCAGGCCTATATAGTTATTTCTGGGTCAACTGAACAGGGAAGTTAATCCCATGCTAAGTCTCACTCAAAGGGAAGATAAAAATCCACTTAAGAGCTGGCCAAGTGGCGCATTGGTTGAGAGTTGGCTTGGGACACCAGCTCTGAGCAGCAGGGCCCTGGTTCGGATCCCACATGTGGGCCAGTGACGCTGCACCCTCTACAGTTAAGATGGTGAACAACAGCTCGACCTGGAGCTGGGCTGCCGTGAGTCGCCGGTGACAGCGTAGGCTGCAGTGAAGCTGCAGTGGGCTGCCATAAGCTACCATGAGTGGCTGGAAGCTGACATAAGCGGCCAGCAGCCAGCATAAGTTGCTAAGAGCTGCCGTGAGCGGCCGTCCAGTGGCCAGTGACCAATATGCCTCACCCGGGAAGAGTGCAATGATCACAATACCAACACGGACCAGTGAAGCAACGTCCTCCACAACTAGACTGAAGAACAAAAAAGGACAGCAACTTGTCTGTTCCCCTTCCCCGATTCCCCAATGCTGTCCTCCACCCCCCCCGCAATTCCCCAATAAAATCTTAAAAAAAAAATCTACTTAAACATCTATCAGGGATCTAAGGTACTATTGTGTGAACATATAGGAGGTGAGCAGGTTGAGCCATGAAGAACTCGGGCAGATGTGAAACTTCACTTCCTTTAGATTTGGGCTGATTCATAAGTATTAGGGAGCTGGACTAGATAACTTTTCTAACTCCAAAGTTATATATATGAAATGAGAAGACATTTTAATGCTTTAATGAATGCCAGTATCCTAAACATGAATAAAATTTTATGCCTGTTCTTAAAGAATCTCACTCTAATATAGCAAATACAACTAACAATTCTAGAGTATAACAATAATAATAATAGTAATAATAATAATAATAATAATAATGTGATGTGAACAAAATAAAGGGAGCTGTTGATGTTCAAACCCTTTCTAATCTGAAAAAGTTGGAAAGCTAGTGACATTTCCCAGACTCCTTTTCAATTAGGACACCAGATGTGATCTAGTTGGATGGACCTTGTGAGAAATGAATTCAGAACGGAGCCATGTGAGGAGCTAGGAAAGATACATGGGATCTAATTTCATTTGTGTGGATTTGGCAGAGGCAGTGCTTGTGATTCTGGAGCTAGCAGCTTCCCATAATAGCAGCAGCAGTGGGAATGCACTTCTGTGGTGAGCATCAGTGGCAGCAGCTTCCTACAGCAACGGTAGAGGGCACAGTTTTTTGTTTTTTTTTTAAGATTTGTATTGGGGAATTGGGGGAATGGGAACAGCGCTGGGGAATTGTGGGAAGGGAAACAGACAAGTTGCTGTCATTTTTTGTTCTTCAGTCTAGTTGTGGAGGACGTTGCTTCACTGGCCCAATTTGGCACCATCATTGCGCTCTTCCCTGGGTGAGGCAGATCAGTCGCCAGCTTCTGGATGGCAGCTCACGGCGGCTGCTGGCTGCTCACACTGGCTGCTGGCTACACACGGTAGCCCATGGGAACCCACTGCCACAGGGGCTGCAGCCTATGCCGTGGCCGGCAACTCACGGCAGTCCAGCTCCAGGTTGAGCTGTTGTTCAGCATCTTAGCTGTAGAGGGCAGTGTCACTGGCCCTCATATGTGGGATCCGAACCGGGGCCCTCTGGTGTCACAAACCAGTTCTTAACCATCGCGCCACTTGGCCGGCCCTAGAGGGGACAGTTCTAATCACGCATAGAAATAGAGTGGTTATGAGGGCTGGAGGTTGTGCCGAAAAGTTGGACCTACAGCTTGCTTCTCTAGGCCTTTCAATGATTTCGTAAGCACTTGATTCCTTATTTTAAATCTATTTTTACCTAAACTAGACTGGATTCTGTGTTATGCAACTGAACACTGATTGATGTAGTAATAAGAAACGTTGTAAACATCTGACTTTCCAGGAAATGAGAATGTGGGATGAGTTATCTGACCTGGATGTATCTGAAGGTAGTGACTATCTGGTTACTATTACTAGAGACTGGTAGTCCATGATACGCAGTGGAGAAACAGTATTTAAATTATCACCTGTGGATTGCTAAATTGGTAAAATGTAAGATAGAGACCATCTCTGCCATCACATGGAGAGAGTCTCCCTGGGAATGAAGACAACAGAGGAAGGCAAAGCCAAGAGATGGCAACGGACAGATTCTTACTGACAGGATTTGAGTCCCTGGATCCACATCAATCTATCTTGACAGTTATATGAGACAATAGATTCCATTTTTTTGCTTTAAAAAATTATCATATGGAATGAAGTGCCTATGAAAGGCAAGGCTGTGGTGAACCAACTGGCCACTGAGTTAGACCACTATGGAAGGCACACAAAATACAGGGCAGGGATTGTACTGGTTGCTTCTAACCGTGCTAGAAAATGTAAAGAAAATTATAGGTTCAAGATTTCAAATTTTTAGCATAGGGCATATTTAGAAAACCAGGGGTTTTCAATGACTGCCCTGAAACATACCTTATCTTTTGTAGCCACAGGTCTAACACACCAATAATTAGAAGCAGAATCTTCTTCAGTAAAACACCAGATTACTACAGAGGTAGAATTAACAGCCTCACTTGATCTCTGATGTGGAAATTAGGGTACTAACTGTAAAAGAATGGTGCTCTAAAAATGGTGTCCTGTGCTGAATTCAAATTCTACTGAATGTCCCTTGTCTACAGAAGTAGCTCCTTTCTTCCCCTGATGAAGCTGGTCTTAACCTTTCTTGAAAACCTTATGGTAACCAGTCTCTAAGAAGGCCCCAGTGATTGGCATCTCTTAGTATTAAATGCCTTGATGTAATCACCTCCTACAATGAATAGGGCTGACCTGTGTAACCTATAGGATATTGCAGAAATGGTGGTGTGTGACTGCTGAGGCTGGGTCATAAGATATTGCACTTTCCACTTTGCTCTTAGATCTGGCGAAAGCCAGATGCCATGTTGTGAGGACACTCAAGCAACACTACAGAGAAGCCTGCATGGCAAAGGAACTGGGGTCTCCAGCCAACAACCAGCACTAACTTGCTAGGTATGCGAGTAAGCCATCTTGGAAGTAGACCCTCTAGCCTCATCAAGCCTTCAGATAACTGTGGCCCAGCTGACGTTTTGACACCAACCTCATGAGAGAAACTGAGTCAGAACCACCCAGCTATGCCATTTCTAGATTCCTGACCTACAGACTCTGTGAAATGCTTTGTCATTTTCAGTTGCTAAATTTTAGGTGGTTTATTACATAATAATAGATAATGCAGGTCTCATCTTGCATAGGGATACCAATTTTTCTCCTTTTCCCCCTTGGCTCCTCTCACTAATTCCAAGCCTATAAATTGAGTCAGATCCTCGTATGCTCTAGGGGACCAATTACAAAGTAAATTTGAGAAGAGAAAGATTACATGCCATAAGAATGGCAAGATTTTGCTCAATTGCATTAGCAAAAAGCTGGGGAATATGTGTAGGAATAGCTTCTGGGAGTGTAAGACCAAGGAAAGAAAAATTTATTGGTAAGAGAACACTTATCAGATATTTTGGAGTCAATGTACAAGTTTGGGTATCTAGGAGTAGTCTAGTTATGCTGTTAATTAAAAACAACTCAACTGGTAAATGAAACTAAATAAAGTTGGGTTGCCACACATTTCTTGATATAATGTTAAAGACAAGCTCCAAAGATTTATGGAAACAGCAATACTGAAGAGGGCTGTTATTTGTATTGGATCATCCAACCCCTAACTATGTTCCCAAAAAGGGCCTTGAGCGCACCTTTTCATCACCCTACAGCAGGAAGAAATAGATGAGGACAGCACTAGCATCCCTAAACATTACTGTAACGGCTGTCCTCTGGGGATAAAGGTTGCATATGTTGCCACTGAAATGGCATTTCTAATTTCAGTGATGGTGAGGGATCCTGAGGTGTCAGAGGCCAGAGAAAACATAACTGCCAGAGACACAGTGGGCACAATTACCAATGGAAAGTAGTTTCAGAGTGGTAACTGAAATGTTTGACCTACGGAGATCTTTGATGGTGGCTAACTGATCATGTAGTTTCCAGTACTAAAATAGATGGGTAGCTTGTTAAGGACTTAAATATTTCTGTGGTTAAACAAACTCTAGGGTGGGAAAACAGAGGCCTGACTAGAGCCACCACTAAGAGTAATCGCCTTCACCCATTTCCTAGTCCTGGGAAGTTCAGACTCAGGGGCCCTTGAATACAGACTACGCTAGGTACCTTTGAGAAAAGGCCTTGTTATAACAGGGAAAGTATGTGTAAATCTTTCTCTCAACCTTTCCTCAAAGAGACACACAACTATTTGCTGGAGTAAAACTATGTGGTGTGTGTGTGTGTGTGTTGGGGGTGGGGGGCGGGCATCTTGACCTTTAAGGGATTATCGGACAATGGTGTTAATTCCTGGTGACCCAGAATACCACGCACACAAGACTCACTGGTTTTATACTGCATATCCCTACCATCCGGTAGCAACTGGCTTTTAGAACTTGAATCTTTTGTAGACTCAGTTCCAGGACCAGCAGGGAGAAAACACTTTACAAAATTAGGGTGTTGTCCTATAGCAGGGATTAGCAGTCTGAGGACCAAACCTGGCCCACATCCTGTTTATGTATAGCCTTTAAGAATGGCTTTTAAACTCTTTAAGGTTGTAAACAAAAACAAGGAATATGTGACAGATAGTATATGTGGTCTTTAAAGCTTGGAATGTACTACCTGTCCTTCGCAGGAAAGTTTGCCAGCTCCTGTCCTACAGCATTATGTGTTGTGGACTCACAGCCAATGTAGAATGCTGTTTCTCCCTTATCTACAATACGTGAGCTGTGGAACCCAGGAGTGAGATGGATGCTTCCCACATAGTGATCCACTCAAAATGTTTTGCTTTCCATTCCAACAACTTTGAGTTTTGCCCATTTAAAGGTCTTAGTATTCAAGGGAAGAATGCTCTCCTCAGAAAACCCAACAATGGTTCCACTTAACTGGAAGTTTATACTATTTGTTGATTGTTTTGGGCTTGTGACATTGGAACAATAGGGAAAGAAAAGAGGTTACACTATAGTTTGGGATGATTAATCCTTGATATCAAAGGGAAATCTGACTGTTGCTACATAATGCGAGCAAGGACGAGAATGTCTCGAACCCAGGGGATGCTTTGGGTCATCTCCTAGTATTGCCATGTACAGTGGTAAAAGTTAATAGGAGACTATAGCAATCCAATTCAAGCAGAACACCTGAGGACTCATTCCTCAGGATTGAAGACCACCACATCATGTGAAGACCTCAACCAGCTGTGGAGGCTGGCAAAATGAATATGGAATTGATGATGATTAAACAGAACCTGAAGACCAATTGCAGAAATGAGCATGTAGTAGCTACTCATCTCTTTTGTTCTATTTTGTATATATCTATATATGTTAATCATTCCCATTGACTAGTTTATGTATATTTGTAGTTTAGTTAATGATATTTTACTAAAGTTAATTAATTTTTATAATTATGCTATGGTTATACAAGATGTTAACATCATAAGAACCTAGGTGATGGGCATTTGTACTATTTTTGCAACTTTCCTGTGTCTAAATTAATTTCAAAATAAAAAGCTAAGCACAATTATGAAAACATACAGAATATATAATTTAGACATACATAAAATAAAATGTAAAGTTTTAGATGCAACCAGGCAGTAAAAAGTAAGGTGTACTTACATGTTTGATCTTTTTTAAAAAAATGCAAATGACATTTCTTAAATATTTCTTCTAAATTACACTAGTCATACCAGGAATTTTTCTTCGATCATTTCTTCAGTTTTGCTTCCCTAAAATTCTCTCTTATCTCTTTTTGGGGGCTATGAGGAAGATATTGGGATCTCTGGGTTTATCTAATTTCTTAATGTTTCTTAACTCATCTCTCCCCCGATATCTTGGTTCTTTTGGAGTAATTCCTCAGTTTATTCTTCCAGTTTTGCTAATTTGGTCTTCATCAAAGTCCATTTATTGTTTAGACCATCTTTTAATTTTAACAATCTAACTGGTTCTTTTATATAAAAGTTAGATGCAATATTCTCTCACATTCTTCTGGGGATATTCTGTATATTAAATTTAAAAAATACATGTAAATGTGCTTAGAACAATGCCTGATACCACACCCAGTATTCACTAAATATTATTATTATTCCCAAGATCCTCCTTTGTTGACTCTAGAACTATTTGTTTGGGTGTTCTTTTATTTGTTGATTGATGTCACCCTTTCATGGTATTGGTCTTCCTTGGGTATTTGGTGGTTCTTGATTTTGTTGTCATCTTGGTATTCCTATGCACATGTCACTGTTTCTGTTTATCATAGTTTTCTCTGGTGATTGTGAGAGATGGGATTAAATGTAATCTTGGACAGGGTATACCACTGACTAATATTCTGGGTGTGAAATTAGGATTTCTTTCCTGGATGTAGCCACATGGGATACTACCTGGCTTATCTGTCCCAAGTTTCTGGATTTACTGTGCCAGCCTAGGGGCAAATACCATTCCAGGGTACACTTAGCTTTGAAGGGTCAATGGAGGAAGAAGCCAACCCAACTAGAAGTTTCAAATTCCATTCCTCAAACACTTACCCTTTATGGTTGCTCTAAGACGTTCTGCCCTTCCTCCACCCTTACCCTCCCAAGTCTCTGCATCCATTGCCTCTGAGCTTGGTCTGACTTTTACTCTGCCAATGTGATCCCATCTGCCCTCTGATTTCAGGGACTCCTCAATTCCAAATCTGCTGGTAATCTTGGGCTCCAATAATCTTGGGCCATGTTTGTTTGTTTAACAACTCTACCTTGGTCACCTGGTAAACTCAGATTCATACTTCAAAACTCAAACTATTTTTTCCTCTTCTGATTCATATTTCTTTAACCACATTTTTTTTTCTGAACTTCTGTAGCTCCTGTATACACCTTTGTTATTTACAAATGTCTATGTCCTTCCCTACTAAACTGTGAATGAATTAACAAATGAAAGTTAATGCTCTTCAAACCTATTAGTAATACCAGTGTATCCACCAGATTATTTTCCTTAGATGGTCTTGCTGAGAGGTAATTCACACTTTGCATGCTTTTTAAAAACTGAAAATTCTGGTGTCACTAAAATTTGGAATTTATAGTACCACGCATGGGCCAAGAGTGAAAAAGGGTTAACTTGCTCTATCTATGAAGAAAATGATTAGGATGAACAATCCTAGGAAAATCAATTAGGATGGAAATGGCTTATTCTATCCTAGAGAACAAATGGATTTTTAACACTTTAGATTTATTCTAGACAAGTTTATGACAACTCTACATTATTTCTATGCATTCATTGGGAGAAGAGTCATAGATGGAAACAATGTGGGTTTTGTTGTCAGGCAGATGTGATTTGGAATCTCAGGTTTGCTATTTATTAGCTTTGTAAAACATGGATAAGCAACTTCAACACTCTGAACCTGCAGGAGGCACTCTTCTAAAATGGCTCACAGTGATCTCTGCCTCCTGGTATTCATGCCTTTGTGTAATACTCTCTCCTACTGGGCCTGCTGAGTGGCATGTTGGGTAGGAGTTGGCTTGGGACACCAGCTCTGAACAGCAGGGCCCCAGTTCGGATCCCACATGAGGGCCAGTGATGCTGCGCCCTCTACAGCTAAGATGGAGAACAACAGCTCAACCTGGAGGTGGGCTGCCGTGAGTCACTGGGCATGGCGTAGGCTGCAGTGTGGCTGGCCAGCAGCGGGCGTGAGCTTTCGCAAACTGCTGTGAGCCACAGTGAGCAGCCGTCCAATGGCCAGCGAGCGACTGCCTCACCCAGAAAGAGCGCAATGATAATACCAACATGGGCCAGTGAAGCGACATCCTCCACAACTAGACTGAAGAACAAAAGGACAGCAACTTGTCTGTTCCCCTTCCCTGATTCCCCAATAAAATCTTTAAAAAAAAATACGCTGTCCTGCTGAGTGTGGGCTGGATCTTTTTTTTTCTCTTTTCTTATTTTTTCCTTTTAAAATAATCAACAAAAGTTTATTTCTCACAGTTCTTTTGGAGGCTGGGAAGTCCAAGATTAAGTTGGCAGTAGTCGGTGTCTGTTGAGAGCCTGCATCTTGGTTCTCTAGCAACTTGCTTTTAATGAATTGAACACAAGAAACGTAATGGGATAACCCTTCCAAAATTAGGTTATAAAAGTTTGTGACTTCTTTTTCTGGCACTCGCTCACTTTGATGAAGCCAGCTGGTATGCCGTAACCAGGCTTATAAAGGTCTGGTCTACACAGACATTCAGTCAGAGAGGCATGGGTGACTTGGACTTGCTATTGATGTCTGAAGTAGGGTTGATCACAGATACAATTTCACTTTCTTCTCAGAATTGAATTGAATTGTAAGACAGCGTCCCTTGAGAATTAGAGATTTGCTTGGTGGTATTGAAAAAAATAACATTGGGAAAACAGGGAATAAATTATTCCTCTTTTACAGATACAGAAACAGAGTCAGAGAACATTAAGTGATGTCCAAGCTTCCACAACTAACAGGTGTCAGAGCTGAGATTCAAACCTAGTCTTTTCCTGTCATTACCATGTTAATTCAACACTTATTTAATAAACAACTGTTAGGTGTCAGGCATTCTTCTAGGTCTGGAGAATACAAAGGTGGGTAAGTAAGCCAAAGTTTCTGCCCTCATGGAGCTTACAGTCCCTCTTTTACTATAAAATTGGAAATAAGAATTTAAACATTTTATTAATTATTAATTCCTATGTTTATTCTGGATTAGTGTGTTTTTAATACTTTATGACTTAGGAATGCAATGTTTACTTTATCATCAACTTTGTCCTGATTTAAGTAAATTTCACGAGCAGTAGCAGTGATGTAATATAAGGCAGACACATGGTTGTGTGTTCCAGTATTTGACTGGCTAAATACTAGGTAAATGCTCCATATAGACACCAAACAATTTATTGATTTTCATAACAGGGTTTGTGTCTTGAACTTCAGGCCTGTGTTTCATAAGCTCTATTCATTTGTCATGTTTCAGCATGAAGTTTAGTTGATGAAAGTCTGCTTTTTATTTTGAGCACAATTTTAAGCAAAAATAGACTAGGTACAGTTTATTGGCATTGCACACTTTAAGGAGTGCTGAATACGGTGAGAACCTAACTGGTAGTCAACTTCTTGTGAAATAAGTAAGACTCGGAACTTCAAGCCCACAACAGGCAAGC
Organism: Hipposideros armiger; assembly: GCF_001890085.2. NCBI lineage: Eukaryota > Metazoa > Chordata > Mammalia > Chiroptera > Hipposideridae > Hipposideros > Hipposideros armiger. Next base: position 715,693 of record NW_017731606.1, on the reverse strand, counting down.
GCTCTGTTGCATTTGACTAGATACTGAAGCTTTGAGAATAGCTTGTTTTCTAGAACACATACACAGTTTGACTGTCAGAATAAAAATTTCTTTCCAAAGCCTTCCTGAAAAGGGATGTTGACATAGTTCCTGATGACAGCTGTTTGTTCAATTTTATGGTGTTTTGATATATTATACAGTAGTCCTCTCTTATCCGAGGTTTCACTTTCTGCAGTTTCAGTTATCTGTGGTCAACTGTGGTCCAAAAATATTAAAATTCTCCAACCATCGACATCATCTCTCCTGACATCCAACCATCAATATCATCATGGCTCCACAATCCAGCATCAACTGAGGCAGATGATCCTCCTTCTGACATATCATCAGAGGTCAGTAGTAGTCTAATGCTGCACCACAATGCCTATGTCATTCACCTCACTTCATCTCATCATGTAGGCATTTTATCTTCTCACATTATCACAAGAAGGGTGACTACAGTACCCTTCTCGAAATACCTATAAGGTTCTATTTTATTATAATTATAGTTGTTAACCTCTTACGGTGCTTAATTTATAAATTCAACCTTATCATAGGTATGTATGTACAGGAAAAACAGTGTACATAGGGTTCAGTACTACCTGTGGCTTCAGGTATCCACTGGGGGACTTAAAATGTATCCCCTCAGATAAAGGGGGACTACTGTATGTATATTTAATAAAAGCTCTGGCGGGTACTTGAAAAGTGAACGGCTGGTAAGGGAGATGTATTCTAGAGCGATCTTCAACCACTGTCTCTTAAAATAGATGCTTGGTTGACTAAAAAAATGGTGAATGAACATTGCTGAGTGAACCTGGGAGCCTTTTAAGAACTCTAAAAACATTTGAGGCTTTGACAATATTCCATGACTTTTTACTTCTTACAAGACATGATGTCTAACCTTTTCATTTGCACATGTAGAATAGCAAACATAACATTTTGCATTTGAAAGGTCCTTTTCTAAACCCAAAGTACCTCGTAAGTATCAGGCAATTAATTTTTCCATAGCTGTAACATGGTTATATAACCTATTGCAGAATTAATTGCCTAACACCTGTGCAGTGCTCTGGAAATGAACCTCCACAGTGATTTTAAAAATATTTAGTGGCATGGAAAAAAGCCTTGGAATAAAATCTTACTCTGTCATTCCAAGTCAACCCAGTATGGCAGCAATCAGACCAGTTTCCCTTACATATTTTGGGTAGGGAGCTAGGGCTACTTTCTTTACATAAAGTCTTGAAATCATCTGGTGAAGGAAGTTGAAAAACTAAGTTAAAAAATAATTCCAACAGTGAAATTTCCAAAGGTTGAGTCCCTTTTACTCCTCTATTCACTAAGAACTCTGGGATCCTCTTCTTTGAGGAAGGGGAAGGGTTATGGCGGCAAAAAGGACATGGTGGCAGCAGCCAACTTGAAGAGTTATTAGAAGAGGCTTGGAGACTCGACATACAATCCTTTACTCAACAAAACATACTGAAAGCCAAATCTGGGCATTTTTATAGATCATGGGTCTTTGTTTCATTAAAGCACTACATTTTCTCATAACAAAAGATAACCGCCATTAAATTTTGCATGCTCCCAGATTTATAGTTGTCAAATTTGTGCCACAAAACAGTGCCAAAAAAGGTCTAGTGTGGTGCCATATGGGATGCAAAGAGGTCCAATGTATGGTCCCTGCTCTTAAGGATGGAGATGGAGAATCTTTGATTAACATCTACATTTTCCAAAGTGAAGTCTCTGAAGTTCTGGGTTTCCTTAGAAGTATTCAAGGCCCCAGTATTACCCCAACTTTCAGATCTTGAAAAGAAAGGGTCTATGTGAGTGAATATTATATCTGGACTAAGAGATCTACAACACCTACTACAAAAGCTCTCCCCTTGATGTCCTCACACATTTACATACATCCCTTGGAGGAGATAACCTAATCCCTACTCCCTTCTCTGGTTTGAGAACCACAATGGCTTCCCATGGTATTTGAAATAAAACCCAAACTCCTTATGTTAGCCTCTAGTACTCTAAGTAATCTGGTTCCTCTTTGACAAGTTCTGCCGTACTCATAGTGCTCTTTGTTCCAGACATACTAATCTTTCTATTCCTCAAACACACCAAGCTCTTTCTGTATCAGGATGTTAGCACTTGCCTTTTCTCCACCTGGAATATTGTTTCCCCATCTTCATTTGACTGGCTCCTTATCACTCAGGCTTCAGCTCAAATGTCACTATCTTGAAGAGACCTTCTCAGATTAACTCAGCTGACAATCTTCATTACTTGGACATTAACCTGTTCTATTTTCTTCATAGCACTAAATAGTTTGTCTGTCCCACTGGAATGTACATTCTTTGAGTAATGACACCTTTACTCCTTTTTTAGTATTGCTATAGATTTTGTCTAAATTTGGTATTTTTTTCCAGCATATCTATAGAATTTTAGGGAGGTAGAGTCAGGTGTAGGCATTTAGGTCGCCACCTTAAACCTGAAGTCCTAGCTTGTTTGGGAAAAGGTTTATTTTGCTCAAAGTCATGCTAACTGTGACGTAAGATTTTGCCTTGTCAACATAACTCTTCTGAGAAGTTAAAACAATCCTTTAGGGAACTTGTTTACAACTTTGACAGAAAGCAACTTTTAAGATAGAGGACTACTTGAACTATTTGTGGCTGATTATTTCCCCTACAAAGCATACAACTTATTAAATCTTTTTTAAAAATCCATATTTATCAGGGTCTTCAAATTAAAAGAAAAATGAACAGATTTGTTTTCAAGGTTCATTTGTAATTTGAATTAGATACCTGATTTCATTAGTACAGCTAGAGCTATTAAGTAAAATCCACATATTATTAAGTTGTTCCACTAAGAGAAATAGATGGCATTTGATGATATCGATAATGTCAAAATATGTGGTGATTTAGCTTTGATCTATAAAATATTACCAGTGGCAAAGTTTTGAATGATAACACTATGGTAGATGGCTGAATATCCAGAGATCAGACTTAGTTTGGGGCGGTACTCACTTTATCACTGCAGCTAAGTTTACCAATAAATTCTAGTTTTAGACTGCTTTCCCTTTAGACCACTACATTAGTTAAGATGATTTTGCCTATGGTAATGTGAAACCCAATGTAACCTTTCGTAAACAATGAAGGGAATTTGCTGGCTTAGGTAACAAAAAATTAAAGGCAGGATAGTGATCAAATGTGGTTCAATTAGGGCGCTGGTTTAATTTCTAATTTATTTTTGGCTCTGCCTTCCTCTATGTGTTGGCTTTATCCTTATGCTGATAGAGAGCTGCAGCAATTCCAGGTCTCTCAAGTACACAGGACATTTATCTCTTCCTTAAGAGTAAGGAAAACCAACTTTTCACAAAGCCCCTATAATACTGCCCTTGATTTTCACTAGTCTGTATTGGGTCACATGCTATTCCTGTGGCCATGGTAATACTATGCCTTAATAGGAGAAGATCCAGGTTCCTTACCAATTTTTTTAAAGGCAATGACATTATATTCACCAGTGTTTTTCAAACTGGTGGATCATAACCCAAAAATGGATTATGAATGGGTCCTAATCATTTTAAAAATTAAATAATTTGAGGTTGCACTGCACATATGAAGGGTTAGTACTGTTTTATGAAAACTTGATGTTCACACATATACACACCTGGATTATAATGTAAAATGTTTCTTATTGTGAATTGAGTTTTAAAAGAAGCTTGACAGCTACTATCTTAGACAAACTCCTAATGTTGGAGTGGGGTCAGGTTTTGTTTAAGTACATGGATTATGCAGGGGAAGAATAGATACTTGAAATCAGGGAATGATTTGGGAAGGAAAACAGATGCTGGGGAAATAGCAATTTCCACTGCAACCTGCCTGACACTTTAGTTATTATTTAATCGATACTGAATTTTAATATAGTCATAACCAAATATTTTAGTTTTTCTAACGTTTTCTAAGTTTCAAAGTACACATCCCTTCTGAAAAAGCACTTCATTTCTTCCATTCAATAAGTATCCATGATGAGGGAATTTATACATTTTATCATTTGGTTGATGGACAGTATTACGGTAAAAGATTCATTCAAAAAGCTAGGCTTCTAAGAAAAAAACATTTATATTTCAAATAACTGAACATATCTTATCACCCTAATCTTTATTTGGGTTTAAATTTTGATGTTATTTGACAAGAACTTTAGGGTTCTTTCTGAAATTCAACCTCTTTCATTAAATAAATAAATAAACTAAGGCCTACAGGGGATGAACTTATCTAAAGCAGTTAATTAGTTGTACAACACAAGTCTCTTGCTACCTGCTTCAGAATTCTTTCCATTATACCAATTAACAGTGCAGTTATACTAACTTTAAAAGGTGACTAACAAACATGCTTAAGTTTCAGAGGCACCTCGATTTACACAGCTGATAGATTCAAGAGTTGTAGGTGATCTGTATTTTCGGGAGTAAAATTGCACTTTTAAGACAACAGAGGAGCTTATTAAAGAAATGTTGAAGTTTTGAAAGGCAAGTTACTGCCTTACATGTTTAAGTGAGGCTAAGGATTTTAAAGCTAATTTTCATGTTATAACACAAACTGTATTTCACATTAATACTTGACCCTTTAAACAGCGGTTCGATTCCCCGCCCGAGCTGAGCAGCAGCTGAGCTGCCAACAGGTGGCAGGATGGCTCAGCTTAAAAAAAAAAAGATATTAAAGCAGCGGATTGGGGGAGTGGGTTGTCACTTCAAGGGGTAAAAAGTATAACCATTGCACTGTGTTGTACAGCTAAAACTAATTTGAAAAAATATGTATTACAATGAAAGAAATTAAAGCAATTTCAATTACTTGAAATATAGGGATTAAAACTGTTAAAAGTCCTTTTGGGTTGCACACATTAGTGAAAATTTACTGTTCCATGCACAGGCAGGGAGGGTAGCCGTCATTTGAGGGTGCCATGAGAATATCTACAGGCCCTACCATCTTTTCCATTAGTAAGTAGAATGCTACCCATATCTTCCCTTAAGAGTTGTTTTCTCTTTTGTGTGAAAGGGTTTGTCCGAGGCTTCCCTTTAGCTCCATAGAGTCTCTAGTATTTGGAGCGTTAGGGAACACTGGCAGAAGGGTAACCAAAGGGCTTTGAAAGTCCAAAAAAAAAAAAAAGGGAGAGTGACAGTGCTCAAGACTTTGTTTGCTTTGGTTTTATTTAAATGCTGATTCTGAATGGCAGGTAGGGCTTAAACATAAAGGAAAAGAATTCTCTCTTTTGGGATTCAGTTATGGTAACTACAGGTTAGGGTAGTAAGTTGCTGTCTGGCACTAGACTTGCCTAACATCCAGCAGTACCAGGCCCGTCTTCAGGGGCTAAAAGTCCACTCACTAGCTGTGCAACGTATCCATAGGTTAGTCCTGATAGTTTACAGAACAGGTGAGAAGTTGGCATCAAGAACCAAGTTGGGTACGGTCGGCATTAAAGAATCAGATAGCAGGGTCCCAGTCAACAGACTTGGGTTTAAATGCAGGAATTTAGACTTTTAGAGGTTAGGGAGGAAAATTGGAAAGCACAAGAGGTCTTATACCTCAGAGGTTGAAATCCAGGAGAGATAACCTAATCAAGTACTCGGGTACAGCAATCACATTAAAGGGTATACGTAGTTATCAGACTTGAGGTATGTATCAGTCAAATGTAAACATTGACATTATACATGCTTCTCGAACTGGAGTAGATTTAATTCTGGGATTAATGACAAAAAGTATTGCATGTATGAGTTATGATGATGACTCTTTTGGGGGAATTTTACTTGATAGCAATTCAATCCCTATTTTGATGTATTTTTATATTAAAGTAAGCATATTTTGCGGTAGACAGCAAGTTGTGGTTGATTTAAAAAAAACAACAACACAGAATTTCAAAGAAATGTCCAGATTTTAGTAAAAAGTTTTAGCTATACTCTCAAGTCACTATTTGATGCTTAGAAACATTTGAAAGGCAGTAACTGCAAAAAGTACTGTTTGGAAAAGACCAATTTTAAACTAAGTTCTGCTACTTATTGTGTGACCCTGGGCAAATTAAAAAATTACATATCTGTCAGGATTGTTAGAAAGTTTATAAATAACATACAGGGATCTGGTAAGGTATCTGACAGATAAATAGGTGCTTAATGTGACAAAGGGGAAAAAAACCTGGCAAAAATTGCTTAATCTTGCTGCCTCAGGTTAAGTCAGGTCCTATCGCCTGGAGGGCTGTTAAGTGTCCACAGGGAATAAAAACTCAAGGCTAGAAGTATGAGTGTGGACTGAAGTTTAACTGGGACATAGATGGATATGGCAGGGAACTAATATATGTTACATACCTATTCCTGATCACCCACTGTTAGTTTTTTATACATTCTCATTGAATCATAACCCTTTAAAGAAGGCATAATTAGAATCTCACAGATAACTGAGGTTCAGGCAGGCTCAACTGCCCAGTATTAAATTGCTAAGTTGAGCAGTGGAGCAGGTACCTGAACCTAGTGATTCTACTACATCCTACGAGGTACTCCTAAGCCCCTAAATGGGAGATAGGTCTGAATTGGTGGGATTAAATAATGGCTATCTGCAGTAGCTCTGGATTACAGGAGTAACACAAAACATTTAACACTGAGTTGAGCTGTGTTGTGTGATGTGCAGAGAGAAGCCTAGAGACAGGAACGTCAGAAAATATTCCTAATATTCTAAGAATAAATTGA
>NW_017731606.1:705191-708861 GCF_001890085.2 Hipposideros armiger | reverse complement strand
ATCTGGAAACGTTCTTCATACTTCTTCCCTTCTCCCGCTCTCCCCAATAATTCAGCCTGAATCAGAGCTGTGACGTTCTTTAGTGACTTCTGCCTAACTTGTAGGTAATAGAGGAACTGAGCCTGCCAAAATAAAGGGTAGCATTCTGTAAACATGCAGAACATACAAATATAAACCACAACGCCCTATTCCACTTTTTGTTGCTCACCTTCACCAACATTTTTTCCTTTATTAAGCATCTACTTCAGTAAAGCCTTTTGCCATTAATGGAGATGCAGCGCTGGATAAGACACTATAAGACGTAAGTCCACTAAGACTGGAGATCATGAGACTACCAAGCAGTTCACAGTTCAGAGAGACACAAAAATAAGGCCAAAATAGAAAGATATAGAGAATGAAAGTACCTATGATAAATAAGTCAAAATAATGAAAAGCAAACAGGAATTTGTCAGGAAGAAGGGGAGGAACAGTATGAGACCTAAACGCATGAAACAATGTGATAGATATGTTTAGGGAATGGCAAGCAATTCCACATGATTGGTGGGCTGCAGGGTAGGCATGGCTTGAAAGAGTGGTAGGAATCAGATCCTAAAGAGCGTACGTTATGCTAAGGCCTTGTGGCTTCATCATGTGGATAAACATTTCCCAGTTATGACCATGAAATCTTTTGAAATTAAAATGTGAAGAAATACCAATAATAATACGCTTAATATTTTGATTCTTTAGTTTCCTTAAAATCTAAGAAATATAAAAAAATTTGAATGATTTTATTTAACACCCCAAAATGTCAGCGATAAAGTAAATCTTTTATTTCCATCTTATATTTGGTTATCAAGAGACATGCAAAACCCTTCCATTTTAATGAGAACAGTGTTTTTGTGTCTTTTTATCACATATCCGCTTAATATTAGGTGTAATGTTGCTTAGTCGGATCCGCATATGAGGTGCAGCATCAAGTCTTTTCCTATATTTCGTTTTGGTTGCAGCATAATATGAAAATCCTGTTTCACACAGGTGCATTGTAGCAAAAGGAAGAAGTACACGAACCGCACGCATCGCAATGCTTGGGTACTCTTGAATTAGGCTACTCCAAAAATCATTTAGGGAAAGTTCACTGAAATTTTGTTTCACTTGAGAATCAGATGTTAAATCAATCAGACTCTCGTAGTCCCGTGCTACTAACGAGGCTGGTTTAACAGTTACTGTAAATGGATTTCTAACCCAAGCATTACTGTCATTTGTTACAGGAAAATATTTTAACAGAGTAGAGCGCAAACCCCTTAGGTGCTGCACAATAGCACTGCAAATATCTTGATCAACTGTAGAATTAATTTCAGTCAAAAAGTCACTAAGCGTAGGAAAACAATCAAAGTTTTCTTCTTCTACAGATGAGGCCCAAAACTCTAATTTTCTTAACAATGATGACATTTTATCAAATACTGTAAATACTGTCACATTTTTTCCTTGCATTGACAGATTAACCTCATTTAACTTAGTAAAAACATCTGCAAGATATGCAAGTCTTAGCAGCCAAGATGAATTTGTTAAACAATCAGATAGCCGAAAAGCAGAATCCATGAAAACCAATAGCTCACGACGAAGCTCAAAAAGTCTTACCAGAACTTTACCTCGGGAAAGCCACCTCACTTCTGTGTTTAGAAGAAGTGCTGTGTGCTGGGCACCCATTTCTTCACATAAAATTTTTAGTAGTCTGGATTGATGTGGTCGAGCTTTAATATAATTGATGATTTGTACTGCCTGATCTAGCACATTTTTCAGAGATGTAGGCATTATTTGAACTGCTAGTGCATGTCTATACAATAGGCAGTGACTACTGGTACTTTCGGGAGCCACATACTTTATCAAGGTGACAGCCTCAGCAATTTTCCCATCCATTGCCCTAGAAGCATCACTACAAACATCAACACATTTTTCCCATTCAATTTCATGTTTCTGCATAAAATTGTTGATGCAGTTGAAAATTTCTTTACCAGTAGCATTACTTTGCAAAGATTCACATAAGAGTAGGTCTTCCTCAATAGACTTATTAAACCGATAGCGAACAAACACAAGCAGCACAGCAAGTCCTGAAACATCAGCTGATTCATCTAACTGCAGTGAAAACCCATCGCAGATTTTCAGTCTACAAACAAGCTCTTCTTCAATGTCAGCAGCTAGATCCTTAATTCGACGTGCAACAGTTCTGCTTGATAGTTGCACTGCATCTATTTTTTTACTGTATTGTTCATCAAACATCCGCATCACGACATCTTTTGCACAAGGTTTGATAAGCAATTCTCCAATGGTATGCGCCTCGCCACTCAAGGCTATATGGTAACTTACGTCGTATGATGCCTCTGTAGCACTTTCGTTATTTGTATTGACAATTTTAGGTGTTGGGGGTTTATTATTTTCAGGTGAATCAAGATGTTGCTTGAAAAAACTTATGTCTTTGTCTTTATATGCAGCATGTTTAGTTTCCAAATGTCTTCGAAGTTTACTAGGGGCCAAAGAGCTATTTGATAAAATTTTCTTACATAACACACACTGAGCATGAGGTGCATCTCTATTTCCATAATAAGTAAATCCAAAAGACAAATAACTTTCATCATATTTTCTTTTTGGTTTCTTACTAAATGTTATTTTGTTGGAACTGGACATAAATTTAACCCTGGTGAGCTCACCTTCTGATTTTTTAGAAACTGAAGGCTGCAACTCTTCATCTTCACTTTGTAATATTCCAACTTTTTGATCATTTGACTCAGACACAATTTGATAACAAAAAGATTCTATTTCTTGTTTAAGACTTCCTTGTTTCAGCAATAGATCCATAGGCAATGTATTTGAGGTACAAATCATGGTTAGTTCAGAATAACGTTGAGTATCACAAATGTGTTGAAATTATGAGACAGGATACATAGGAGACGTGCAATCATCAAAGGAATGATGTATACAAACATATCAGTTAATTTGTAAATGCTGCCTATGCATCAATGCGCAGATGGGACATCACACGTTCGTGTATCAGGTGATCTCTCATGCGACTTCCTGGTGCTCTCAGGTATGGCACACCTTTTCTTAAAGGTAGATTATCACATAAAAATAAAAGCTATAAAATGAGTTTAGTAGTCTTAAACTTATATTTTAAGATAAACTATTAAAAAAACTATCGTTAGAACTGACCTTTTTCTCAGAATACTGTTAACTTAGAGAATATTAATATTCTATAAAACACAATTTGGGAAGCAAAGGGCTAAGAAACAATGAAAAGTGGGTAAGTATATTTTTAAGGAAGGGACTTGGAAGAATATGTCCCATGGCAGGAGTCAGCAAACTTTTTCTGTAAAGGGCCATACGGTCTCTGTTGCAACTCAACTCTGTCGTTGTATCATGGCAGCAGCCATAGACAATACGTAAAAGAATGGACACAGCTGTACTCCAATAAATTTCTTTTTAGAAAAACAGATAGCATAGGCCATAATTTGCCAACCCCTTCTCATGGTAACTTGCAATCTCTTAGCTTTCTGATGCCTATTGACATTAGAGACATCCATAGTTGATGCTATTATATATCTGAAGGCTCCTTTCAAGGCTAGCAAGTAATAAGCTATATTAATAACACACACACAGTTCAAAGTTTTGCAAGATACAGAATTCTGTTGTATCCTAA
>NW_017731606.1:672640-700940 GCF_001890085.2 Hipposideros armiger | reverse complement strand
CACAGATTGATAGATAACTTGCCCAGGTTCCCAAAGCTAATTGGTGACAAAGCCTAGGTGCAATGCTGGTTATGGGAACTACAAAGCATGTGTGTCTAGGTGGGATGTGAGCGCAAACATATTAAGTAGAAAAGTATTGCAAATAAGATTCCAGTGCTATATTGAGTAAGCGGGTAGAGTCTCCCCATTAAAAAGGAACTTGGTTTGTTACCTGGGGCTCAGGTAAAATAATCACTGGAAGCAGTAACAAGAATTTCTACTGATATCCCAAATTTGCAGCCTCAGTTGCTCTAAGAGGTCTGAGATGATAATGCTATTTATTTTGGTTGCATGAATTAATTTGTGTTGCAATTAGATTTGCCAGAAGCAGGTGATGAGACAGGCAGCTCTGGAGCCAGTACTGTAGGTCAGAATGTCCCACGCCCTCCTTTGTACTCCTTCCCCTAGTTAGTATGTGTGGGCCCTGGGAGGGGCAGGACTGCAGCTGAGGCAGACCCTGGATGAGCTGACAGTGGGAGGCCACCTGCTGACCACACGAAGGGTCCTGAGCGCACCAGCAAGTCTTTTCTTAAACAAGGATCTGAGTGGCACATCTCTATATCTGCCGAATGTGTAACCTTTAATATAAAGGTGGTGAATTCGTACAACTTTTATTAACCGTGAAAGTTATTGTGGTGTTACGTGCTTTGTCAACTTTTAAGATGTATGAAACATTTAGGAGAATTTTGTGACCACATGTATGAGATTGATTTACTGGTATTAGAATTACATAGGTTACATAAGCGCTTAAAAACATTTTACTGGCTAGATGTTAGCTACATTACATTTGTAATTGTAATTTACAATATCTAAGAGTTGATTATGCAAATTACGTTAATATTTAAGAAGTATTTAGACTGTTAAACTTGTGAATTGGTTAAATCATAGAATGAGTGCCCATATTTTTATGCAAAGATGAGATTTATAAATAGACTAACAAGATTTGTAAATTGAGTTTAACAGCTTACAAAATACAAGTTTACATTTTAACATATTTGCCTATTAATAAACAAACTAGTCATGTCAATTATCAAGTTTTATTCACTCCCAGGACGTCCACTATCTCCTTTATGTTCAATGATTCTCAAAAATATAATGAGCCCTGACTTCTCACTTGAACTTCAGTTCTAGATTTTCAAGTCTGTAGACTTTCCATTTGAGTATATGTACCAACAGTTCAGTTAGCATGTTGAAAACTTTATTCTCTCCCGATATTTGTACTCTCAATAACATCATTTTTGTTAAAGATTTTAATATTTTTTTAATATTCCAAACTAGGAAACTTGGAGTCAATAGTTAACTCCTGACTTTCTTTCTATTCCATATATACAGGCATCAAATTGTGACTTTTTTCTAACGTTTCTTAGGTTCCTCACTTATTCATCACCTCGATCACTCTTCCATACTCGTATTTTCTAGACTAAGCTCAAGAAATGTTCCTTCTAAATAGTTGCCACAGTCTTGCTAGTTTGTAATCTCTTCCATTTAATCAGGTTTGCATATGAATCTTCCAGATTTTAGAACCTTCAGTGACTCACTAATTCTTCTGTGTCATGGCATAGAGTCATAAAACTTTAGAGCTGAAGAAAATCTTTAGAACATAATACAATGTTAATCCCCTTTCCCTCAGTTTTATAGAAGAGAAGAATGAATCCTAGAGGTATCACATGACATTGTTTGATGTCACATTGATAATTGGTGACAAAGCTGGAATAGATTTCAAGGTGTATGGGGCATGTCTCGGAATTACTTTTTATCTCCCGTGGTACTAGACATTAAACTATTCATTTGGCAGATACACTGTAAGTTTTTGTTGATATGTAAATTAAGCCATCTTTGACTGTTAATAAGTCTTTCTGTTGCAAATGATGGAAATCCAATTCATAAGCAAGAAAGTTAATTTCTTGTCTGACATTAAAAAGTCCATTGGTACAGGTATGGATGGGTTTAATGACTCAAATGATGTTGTCTGGGCTCTGTTTTGATAGACCCTGCATGGTAGTATGATGGTGTCTGGCATCCCAAAACATATGATGAAAAAGAGCATCTTCTCCTGTAGCATTGGGGGAAAGGTTCCCAGAAAGGACTTTGATTTATTTTGGGTTATGCCTGTGAACCAAAACACTGTCTAGGAAAGCACAGTGGTCAACTTGGGACACATATCTTTTTTAGTTTTGAGAGTGTGACTTTATCACCAGAATCTAATGGAATGGGTGAGAGACAGACCCTAAAAGGAACAGGTTCTGGAAAAGTGGAAGATAATAAATTTACTCTATTGTTACTTCTCCTCTCCAATTTCAGTATCATCAATTTAGTCCAGGATCCTATTATTAATCTCCTGGCTGCTGTTAGTCTCTGTTGAATTTATCTTAAACACACTTCAGCACTCTATTTATATTACAGTTATTCCCTTACTCACAACTATCCTTATTCTGGAGTGATCAACATCTTGGCTTGGCATTCAAGGTTCTCACTAAACTCGTTTTGGTTTAAAAAACATTTTTCAGGCTGGCCGAATGGCGCATTGGTTAGGAGTTGGCTTGGGACACCAGATCTGAGCAGCAGGGCCCTGGTTCAGATCCCACATGAGGGCTAGTGATGCTGCGCCCTCTACAGCTAAGATGGTGAACAAATTTGACTGGAGCTGGGCTGCTGTGAGTCACCGGTGATGGCGTAGGCTGCAGTGGGGCTGGCTGGCAGCAGGCGTGAGCTTTCGTGAGCTGCCATGAGCGGCTCTCCAATGGCTGGTGAGCGATTGCCTCACCCCGAAAGAGTGCAATGATAATACCAACATGGGCCAGTGAAGCGACGTCCTCCACAACTAGACTGAAGAACAAAAGGACAGCAACTTGTCTGTCCCCCTTCCCCAATTCCCAAATAAAATCTTTAAAAAAATTAAAATTAAAATTAAATTAAATTAAGAAATTAAAAAACTTTTTTCAATTTTACAGCAGTGGAGGTGCTAGGTGGAAGTGGGGCAAGTAGGGACTATAATGTCTGGAGCTCACACTCTTCAGCTAGTGGTCATGTGATGTGTAAGTTAGTTGTTCTAGCTTTAGGCCCAATTTTGGGGTATTCATTTTTTTAAAAGACTTTATTGGGGAATTGGGGGACAGAAACAGTGTTGGGGAATCATGGGTGATGAGAGAGGGAGCAGGCATTCATTTTACTGATTCAGGTTATGACAGTCAGCAGCTATGGAGATGGCTTCCTGATTCCCCAGCTCTGTAAGTGTGACAGAAGCATGGGGTTCATGTTGGGCCAGTTATATAACAATGTTTTGAGAGTTGTTCCTGAATGCACAGCTTCAACTCTGTTCCACTAGCCCTTCTAGTGATTTTATAAACCCCTAGTTCCTCCTAGTAAATCCCTTTCTGTTTAAATTTGCTGGAGTGAAATGTTACTTACAATTGAATTCTAACATGTACTTTCAAGAGTGTTCTTTAAATATTTGTTCAACACTTATATTTGATGAGTCAATGAGAAATAGTTTTCAGTGACTTAAATTTATGGACATTTCTCTAAGCAGTATCAATATTTTGAAACAATACGGCAATATATTTCACTTTTTTTAATATAGTTTCTGTTCTCTTTTCACTTTTTGCAATTTTTCTGAACCAGACACGTTCTTTGAAGACATATTACAAGGTTTGCAATTTGTATTCTAAAGTGGATCACTGGTTTCTGGCCAACAGCACTATCCATGAATTATTTGGTTTCAGATTTAGTCTCCCTGATGAATTTCATCTGATTTTTCTTGCATAAATGCGAGACACAAAAATATATGACTTTGCTGGACTTGGGGAGGGCTGTGAGGCATAGTGAGTACAGGTCCTGGAGACACCTCTACTGTCTGCTTTTTGTGCAGTCTTGGGCACATCTCAACGTCCTCATCCTAAAAATAGGCTTAAAAACAATAAAATACAATAATTTCTCGGTTTAAATGAAATCATATGTGTAAAGCACTTGGTGTCAGGACTGGTATGTAATAGCATCTAATAAATGTTAGATTAATATAATACTATTGTTTTCAGTTTCTAGTTCCCTGTACTGTACAGGGGCAAATTTATATTCCTCCACCTGTGTAAGAATTTGCCCGTGGAAACCTTAACTATTCCTATAGTTACTAATTATTCCAGCGCTATTTCAGTGCCCCTTATAGATTAGTTATTTGGGCAACTGCCCAACTGCCCACCTTTTAATCCAACTCTGGCTACGATTAAAGGAAGGATCATGTGAGAAGTAGAAGCTGAAGGAGGCAGTTTGCTCAGAAAAGGACTATGGCAGATGTTGCACTGGGTAACATCTGTGATATAATCTTCTTTATAAAAGGCTTAAGACAATCACTTTAAATTGTGACATACCTCAAAATAAATGCCAGATACTCCTTTTTTGGACTGTGAATTTGAGACCTGTACAGGGGTAGGCAAACTGTAGCTCACCAGCCACATGCGGCTCTTTGGGTACATTCTGTCTCAAAAGTTTGCTGACCCCGGAAGAGCCAATCCTGTCCCTCACAACAATTTCAAAATTATTCAAGAGCTGTAAACATATTTTTGCATAATAGCCATTATGTGAATAATAGCCTTTAAAAATTTTATAAATGAAACTATGATAGTGTTATTTTCATTTTCATTTTTTTTTTTTTAAGTTTTTTTTTTTAATTGGGGAATTGGGGGGATGGGAACATTGCTGGGGGAATTGGGGGAAGGGGAACAGACTAGTTGCTGTCGTTTTGTTCTTCAATCTAGTTGTGGAGGATGTTGCTTCACTGGCCCAAGTTGGCACCATCATTGCGCTCTTCTCTGGCGAGGCAGACCAGTCGCCGGCTTCTGGACGGCCGCTCACTGCGGCTGCTGGCCGCTCACGCTGGCTGCTGGCTACACACGGTAGCCCATGGCAATCCACTGCCACAGGGACTGCAGCCCACGCCGTCGCCTGGCGACTCATGGCAGCCCAGCTCGAGGTTGAGCTGTTGTTCAGCATCTTAGCTGTGGAGGGCAGTGTCACTGGCCCTTATATGTGGGATCCGAACCGGGGCCCTCTGGCATCCCAAGCGAGTTCTTAACCATCGCGCCACTCGGCCGGCCCCTATTTTCATTTTCAATTTTACTTCAGAGACGCATGTGGCTCGCGAGCCACAGTTTGCTGACCTACGTACTGCTACCTGTCTCAAAAGTTTGCCGATCCCTGGGCTTGCACTCTGTTGCATTTGATTAGACTCTGAAGCTTTGAGAATAGCTTGTTTTCTAGAACACATACACAGTTTGACTGTCAGAATAAAAATTTCTTTGCAAATCCATCCTGAAAAGGGATGTTGACATAGTTCCTGATGACAGCTGTTGGTTCGATTTTACAGTAGTCATCTCTTACCGAGGTTTCACTTTCTGCAGTTTCAGTTATCTGTGGTCAACTGTGGTCCAAAAATATTAAAATTCTCCAACCATCGACATCATCTCTCCTGACATCCAACCATCAATATCATCATGGCTCCACAATCCAGCATCAACTGAGGCAGATGATCCTCCTTCTGACATATCATCAGAGGTCAGTAGTAGTCTAATGCTGCACCACAATGCCTATGTCATTCACCTCACTTCATCTCATCATGTAGGCATTTTATCTTCTCACATTATCACAAGAAGGGTGACTACAGTACCCTTCTCGAAATACCTATAAGGTTCTATTTTATTATAATTATAGTTGTTAACCTCTTACGGTGCTTAATTTATAAATTCAACCTTATCATAGGTATGTATGTACAGGAAAAACAGTGTACATAGGGTTCAGTACTACCTGTGGCTTCAGGCATCCACTGGGGGACTTAAAATGTATCCCCTCAGATAAAGGGGGACTACTGTATGTATATTTAATAAAAGCTCTGGCGGGTACTTGAAAAGTGAACGGCTGGTAAGGGAGATGTATTCTAGAGCGATCTTCAACCACTGTCTCTTAAAATAGATGCTTGGTTGACTAAAAAAATGGTGAATGAACATTGCTGAGTGAACCTGGGAGCCTTTTAAGAACTCTAAAAACATTTGAGGCTTTGACAATATTCCATGACTTTTTACTTCTTACAAGACATGATGTCTAACCTTTTCATTTGCACATGTAGAATAGCAAACATAACATTTTGCATTTGAAAGGTCCTTTTCTAAACCCAAAGTACCTCGTAAGTATCAGGCAATTAATTTTTCCATAGCTGTAACATGGTTATATAACCTATTGCAGAATTAATTGCCTAACACCTGTGCAGTGCTCTGGAAATGAACCTCCACAGTGATTTTAAAAATATTTAGTGGCATGGAAAAAAGCCTTGGAATAAAATCTTACTCTGTCATTCCAAGTCAACCCAGTATGGCAGCAATCAGACCAGTTTCCCTTACATATTTTGGGTAGGGAGCTAGGGCTACTTTCTTTACATAAAGTCTTGAAATCATCTGGTGAAGGAAGTTGAAAAACTAAGTTAAAAAATAATTCCAACAGTGAAATTTCCAAAGGTTGAGTCCCTTTTACTCCTCTATTCACTAAGAACTCTGGGATCCTCTTCTTTGAGGAAGGGGAAGGGTTATGGCGGCAAAAAGGACATGGTGGCAGCAGCCAACTTGAAGAGTTATTAGAAGAGGCTTGGAGACTCGACATACAATCCTTTACTCAACAAAACATACTGAAAGCCAAATCTGGGCATTTTTATAGATCATGGGTCTTTGTTTCATTAAAGCACTACATTTTCTCATAACAAAAGATAACCGCCATTAAATTTTGCATGCTCCCAGATTTATAGTTGTCAAATTTGTGCCACAAAACAGTGCCAAAAAAGGTCTAGTGTGGTGCCATATGGGATGCAAAGAGGTCCAATGTATGGTCCCTGCTCTTAAGGATGGAGATGGAGAATCTTTGATTAACATCTACATTTTCCAAAGTGAAGTCTCTGAAGTTCTGGGTTTCCTTAGAAGTATTCAAGGCCCCAGTATTACCCCAACTTTCAGATCTTGAAAAGAAAGGGTCTATGTGAGTGAATATTATATCTGGACTAAGAGATCTACAACACCTACTACAAAAGCTCTCCCCTTGATGTCCTCACACATTTACATACATCCCTTGGAGGAGATAACCTAATCCCTACTCCCTTCTCTGGTTTGAGAACCACAATGGCTTCCCATGGTATTTGAAATAAAACCCAAACTCCTTATGTTAGCCTCTAGTACTCTAAGTAATCTGGTTCCTCTTTGACAAGTTCTGCCGTACTCATAGTGCTCTTTGTTCCAGACATACTAATCTTTCTATTCCTCAAACACACCAAGCTCTTTCTGTATCAGGATGTTAGCACTTGCCTTTTCTCCACCTGGAATATTCTTTCCCCATCTTCATTTGACTGGCTCCTTATCACTCAGGCTTCAGCTCAAATGTCACTATCTTGAAGAGACCTTCTCAGATTAACTCAGCTGACAATCTTCATTACTTGGACATTAACCTGTTCTATTTTCTTCATAGCACTAAATAGTTTGTCTGTCCCACTGGAATGTACATTCTTTGAGTAATGACACCTTTACTCCTTTTTTAGTATTGCTATAGATTTTGTCTAAATTTGGTATTTTTTTCCAGCATATCTATAGAATTTTAGGGAGGTAGAGTCAGGTGTAGGCATTTAGGTCACCACCTTAAACCTTAAGTCCTAGCTTGTTTGGGAAAAGGTTTATTTTGCTCAAAGTCATGCTAACTGTGACGTAAGATTTTGCCTTGTCAACATAACTCTTCTGAGAAGTTAAAACAATCCTTTAGGGAACTTGTTTACAACTTTGACAGAAAGCAACTTTTAAGATAGAGGACTACTTGAACTATTTGTGGCTGATTATTTCCCCTACAAAGCATACAACTTATTAAATCTTTTTTAAAAATCCATATTTATCAGGGTCTTCAAATTAAAAGAAAAATGAACCGATTTGTTTTCAAGGTTCATTTGTAATTTGAATTAGATACCTGATTTCATTAGTACAGCCAGAGCTATTAAGTAAAATCCACATATTATTAAGTTGTTCCACTAAGAGAAATAGATGGCATTTGATGATATCGATAATGTCAAAATATGTGGTGATTTAGCTTTGATCTATAAAATATTACCAGTGGCAAAGTTTTGAATGATAACACTATGGTAGATGGCTGAATAACCAGAGATCAGACTTAGTTTGGGGCGGTACTCACTTTATCACTGCAGCTAAGTTTACCAATAAATTCTAGTTTTAGACTGCTTTCCCTTTAGACCACTACATTAGTTAAGACGATTTTGCCTATGGTAATGCAAAACCCAATGCAGCCTTTTGTAAACAATGAAGGGCATTTACTGGCTTAGGTAACAAAAAAATTAAAGGCAGGATAGTGATCAAATGTGGTTCAATCAGGGCGCTGGTTTAATTTCTATTTTTTTTTTGGCTCTGCCTTCCTCTATGTGTTGGCTTTATCCTTATGCTGAAAGCTAGAGAGCTGCAGCAATTCCAGGTCTCTCAAGTACACAGGACATTTATCTCTTCCTTAAGAGTAAGGAAAACCAACTTTTCTCAAAGCCCCTACAATACTGCCCTTGATTTTCACTAGTCTGTATTGGGTCACATGCTATTCCTGTGGCCATGGTAATACTATGCCTTAATAGGAGAAGATCCAGGTTCCTGACCAATTTTTTTAACGACAATGGCATTATATTCACCAGTGTTTTTCTTTTTAATTCATTTTATTTTTAAGATGTCATTGTTGAGGCCAAAAGAAGTATCAGTGTCTTTATTTAGCTTATAGAAATATATATATTTTAATTTATTAGTTTGTGTACAAAACAATGCAATAGTTGTACTTTTCACCCCTCACAAAGTGATACACTCTTCCCCCAATCCACCCCCTCACCCCCAATATCATACATATCTATTACATATCTAGTTCCAGTGACTCCACTCCCCAAACTATTCTCCACATCCTGTAACTACACACACACACACACACACACACACACACACACACACACACACACACTCACACACACACATATACAGTAAGTCCCCGACTCACGAATGAGTTCCTGTCTGGGAGAACGTTCTTAAGTCGGATTTGTTCGTAAGTCCAATAAAATGAGCCTTATACACCTTTGACACAAATACAGTCTAGAATGTAAAGCCAATGATAGAACGATTCATGTTCTAAGAACGAGCAACGTCTACCATCTTTTCGCCTCAGTCCAATCTCTCAATTATTTTCACTTTTGTTTCCATTGTTATTGCTTTGCGCTTCCTAGCAGTCCGCTGCACATCACCACTGTTTTTCCTCTTGCTTCCAGACATCCTGGGCTCTGATTGAGCACTGTACTACTGTACCTATTGCACTATACAGTAAGCACACAGCAGCACAATTGTGACAATGTCAGGCAGACATGTGAGCTACTTCCGTGATTTGTTTGCAACTACGAATGTTCGTAACATGAGGTCCGTTCGTATCTGTGAACATTTGCAACTCGAATGTTCTTAAGAAGTCAGGGACTTACTGTATATTAAATTACAGTTGACATACACTATTATTCAACATCAGCTTCAGATGTACAGTGCAGTGGTTAAGCCTCTACACCGTCCATGAAGTGGTCTCCCTAACAAGGCATGTGTCCCTCTGACACCCTAAAAAGTATTTATTACCTTATTGATTATATTCCCCAAACTGTCTTTCATATCCCTGTGGCAATATTGTAGTTACCAATTTATGTTGTCTAATCCCTTCCCCTTCTCTCTCATCCCCATACCCCTCCCATCTAACATCCATCAGATTTTCCTCTACATTTCTGAAGCTATTTCTGTCTACTTTGCTCATTTATTTAGTTCTTTAGATTCCACATATAAGTTAGATCATATGGTATTTGTCTTTCTCCAACTGACTTATTTCACTTAGCATAATGTTCTCCAGGTCCATCCATATCGTTGCAAATGGTAAGATTTCATTTTTCTTTATAGCTGAGTAATACTCCATTGTATAAATGTACCACAGTTTCTTAATCCAGTTGTCTACCAATAGGCATTTCTGTTGTTTCCAAGTCTTAGCTATTGTAAATTGCGCTGCAATAAATATAGGAGTGCATATATTTTTTTCGAATTAACGTCTTGGGTTTCTCTGGATAGATACCTAAGAGTCGAATTGCTGGGTCATAAGGTAGTTCCATTTCCAGTTTTTTGAGATACCTCCAAACTGATTTTCAGAGTGGCTGCACCAATCTGCAGTCCCACCAACAGTGCACCAGGGTTCCCTCTTCTCCACAACCTCGCCAGCAGTTGTTGTTTGTTGATTTATTGATGATAGCCATTCTGACCAGGGTAAGGTGGTATCTCATTGTGTTTTTTATTTGCATTTCCCTAATGATTAGTGAGGTTGAATATTTTTTCATATGGCTGCTGGACATCTGTATGTCCTCTTTAGAGAAATGTCTCTTCATATTCTCTGCCCATTTTTTAATTGGGTTGTTTCTTAGGTGTTGAGTTGCATGAGTGTTTTATAAATTTTGGATATTAACCTCTTATCACATATATTGACAAATATTTTCTCCTATTCAGTAGGCTTCTTTTTGTTTTATTGGTGGTTTCCTTTGATGTGAAAAAATTTTAAAGTTTGATGTAATCTCTTATGTTTATGTTTTCTTTTATTTCCCTTGCCTGAGGGGATATATCAGTAAAAATACTGCTCAGGGTAATGTCTGCAAATTTACTCCCTATATTTTCTTCTAGGAGTTTCATGGTTTCAGGTCTTACATTTAAGTCTTTCATCCAGTTTGAATTTGTTCTTGTATATGGCGTAAGGAGATGGTCCAGTTTCATTTTTTTGCATGTGTCAGTCCAATTTCCCCAGCACCATTTATTAAATAGACTATCTCTACCCCAATGTAAATTCTTGCTTCTGTTGTCATAGATTAAATGACCATATATGAGTGGATTTATTTCTGGGCTCTCTATTCTGTTCCATTGATCTACATGTCTGTTTTTATGCCAATACCATACTGTTTTGATTACTGTCGCCTTGTAGTATGACTTGATGTTGGGCAGCATGATACCACCGACTTTGGTCTTATTTCTCAGGATTGCCATGGCTATTTGGGGTCTTTTATGGTACCATATAAATTTTAGGATTATGTTTTCTATTTCTGTGAAAAATGCCCTTGGTAGTTTAATAGGAATTGCATTGAATCTATATATTGCCTTAGGCAGTATGGACATTTTAGCTATATTAATTCTCCCTATCCATGAGCATGGTATGTATTTTCATTTGTTTGCATCTTCTTTGATTTCTCTCTTCAGTGTCTTATAATTTTCTAAGTACAGGTATTTTACTCCTGTGGTTAAATTTAATCCTAAGTATTTTATAGTTTTTGAGGCAACTGTAAATGGGACTATTTTCTTAATTTCTTCTACCGATAGTTTGTTATTGGTGTATACAAATGCAACTGATTTCTGAATATTGATTTTGTATCCTGCTACCTTACTGAATTCATTTATCAGTTCCAATAGTTTTTTGGTGGTCTTTGGGGTTCTCCATTTGTATCATTTGTATTGTATCATGTCATCTTTATATAATGACAATTTTACTTCCACCTTACTAATTTGGGTGCCTTTTATTTCTTTTTCTTGTCTGATTGCTGTGGCTAGAACTTCCAGAACTATGTTGAACAAAAATGGAGAAAGTGGACAGCTTTGTCTTGTTCCCGATCTTAAGGGGAATGGAGTAAGCTTTTCCCCACTGAGTATGATGTTAGCTGTGGGTTTATCATATATGGCCTTTATTATGTTGAGATATGATCCCTCTATTCCCACTTTGCTAAGTTTTTATCGTAAAAGGCTGCTGGATTTTGTCAAATGCCTTTTCTGCAACTACTGATAGATCATATGACTTCTCTTTTTCATTTTGTTCATGTGGTGTATCACATTAATTGATTTGCGGATATTGAACCAACCTTGCATACCAGGGATGAACCCTGCTTGATCGTGGTGTATGATCTTCTTAATGTAATGCTGAATTCTGTTTGCTAATATTTTGTTGAGGATTTTTGCATCTATGTTCATCAGGGATATCGGCCTGTAGTTTTCTTTTTTTTATAATGTCTTTGTCTGATTTTGGGATCAGGGTGATAGTGGCCTCATAGAAAGAGTTTGGGAGCCTTCCCTCCTTTTGGATTTTTGGACTAGGATGAGTAGAAAGGTGATAATTATGTTTTGAATGTTTGATAAAATTCACTTGTGAAGCCATCTGGAACAGAGCTTTTGTTTGTTGGGAGCTTGTTGATTACTGATTCAATTTCCTTGGTAGTAATCAATCTATTCAGATTTTCCCTTTCTTCTTGAGTTAGCCTTGGAAAGTTGTATGCTTCTAGAAAATTATCCATTTCTTCCAGATTGTGAAATTTGTTGGAAAATAGTTGCTCATAGTATTTTCTTAAAATTTGTTGTATTTCTGTGGTGTCTATTGTCACTTCATCTCTTTAATTTTTTTTTAAAGATTTTATTGGGGAGTTGGGGGAGGGGAACAGCGTTGGGGAATTGGGGAAGGGGAACAGACAAGTTGCTGTCCTTTCGTTCTTCAGTCTAGTTGTGGAGGATGTTGCTTCACTGGCCCATGTTGGTATTATCATTGCGCTGTTCCCGGAAGAGGCAGATCGGTTGCCGGCCTCTGGACGGCCACCCAAACTGGCTGCCGGCCACACACGGTAGCTTATGGCAGCCCACTGCAGCAGGGGCTGCAGCCTACACCGTCGCCGGCGACTCACGGCAGCCCAGCTCCAGGTCGAGCTGTTGTTCACCATCTTAGCTGTAGAGGGCAGTGTCACTGGCCCTCATGTGGGATCCGAACCGGAGCCCTACTGCTCAGAGCTGGCATCCCAAGCCAGCCCTTAACCAATGAATCTGTAGTAATTATCTCCTGTTCTATTCCTGATGTTGGCAATTTGTGTTTTTTTTTTTTTTTGATGAGTCTGGCTAGATGTTTGTCAATTTTATCTTATCAAAAAACCAGCTCTTGGTTTCATTGATCTTTGTAATGTTTTTTTCTGGTCTCTATTTTGTTTATTTCCACTTTGGTCTTTATTATCTCCTTCCTTGTACTCCCTTTGGACTTATTTTGTTGTTCTTTTTCCAGTTCCCTGAGGTGTAAGGATAACCTGTTGATCTGAGATTTTTCTTGTTTCTTTAGGTAGGCCTGCACTGCTATGAACTTCCCCCTTAGGACTGCTTTTGCTGCATCCCAAAGATTTTGGGTCATTGTGTTTTCCTTTTCTTTGTTTTGAGGTATCTTTTGATTTCTTCCTTGATATCATTTTTGACCCATTCATTATTTAGTAACATATTATTCAGACTCCATGTATTTGTGTGTTTTCCAGTTTTTTTCTTGTAGTTGATTTCTAGTTTCATAGCACTTCGGTCAGAGAAGACACTTGATGTGATTTCAATTTTCTTAAATTTATTGAGGTTTGTTTTGTGGCCTAACATGTGATCTATCTTGGAAAATGTTCCATGTGCACTTGAAAAGAATGTATATTCTGTGGCTTTGGGGTGAAATGCTCTGAAAATATCAATTAAATCCAACTGGTCTAATGAGACATTTAAGGCCACTGTTTCCACATTGATTTTATGTCTGGAGGATCTGTCCCTTGTTGTCAGTGGTGTGTTGAAGTCCCCTACTATGATAGTGTTACTGTTGATCTCTGTCTTTTTATCAGTCAATATGTTTTATATATTTAGGGCTCCTGTGTTAGGTGCATAGATGTTTACTAGGGTTTTGTCCTCTTGTTGGATTGATCCCTTTATTGTTATGTAGTGCCCTTTGTCTTTTATTATATTCTTCAATTTAAAGTCTATTTTGTTTGATGTAAGTATTGCTACTTCTGCTTTTTCTCATTTCCATTTGCATGAAATATTTTATTCCATCCCTTTACTTTCAGCCTGTATGTGTCTTTTGATCTGAGGTGAGTGTCTTGTATACAGCATATGCAAGGGTCTTGTTTTCTTATCCATTCAGCCACCCTATGTCTTTTGATTGGAGCATTTAATACATTTATATTTAATGTGATTATTGATAGGTGCATAGTTATTGTCATTTTATTTGTGTTTCTGGTTTTCATTAGTTAGATTGTTTTCCTCTTTCTTCTGCTTAAAGAAGCCCTTTTAACATTTCCTGCAATGTGGCTTGGTGATAATGAATTCCTTTACCTTATGTTTTTCTGGGAAGCTCTTTATCTCTCCTTCAATTTTAAGTGATAGCTTTACTGAATACAGGAATCTAGGTTGTAGGCCTTTGTTTTTCATCACTTTGAATACCTCCTGCCGCTCCCTTCTAGCCTGTAAAGTTTCTGTAGAAAAGTCAGCTGATATTCTTATGGGGGTACCCTTGTAAGTAACTTGCTGCCTGTCTCTTGCTGCTTTTAGGATTCTGTCTTTGTCTTTAAGCCTTGCCACTTTAACTATAATGTGTCTTGGTGTGGGCCTGTTTGGTTCATCTTAGTTGGAACTCTCTGCACTTCCTGGGCTTGTAAGTCAATTTCCTTTGCCACGTTAGGGAAATTTTCAGTCATTATTACTTCAAATATGTTCTCGATCCCTTGCTCCCTCTCTTCTCCTTCTGGTATTCCTACAGTGCCCATGTTGTTGCTCTTGATGTTATCCCCCACTTTCAAACTATTTTCAGTGATTTTTATTCTTTTTTTCTTTTTGTTGTTCCACTTGGGTGATCTCTGCTATCTTGTCTTTTAAGTCACTGATTTGATCCTCTGCTTCATATAATCTGCTGGTAATTCCTTTGAGTGTGTTTTTTTATTTCAGTAATTGTCTTCTTTAGTTCTAACTGGTTGTTTTTCATGATTTCTCTATCCTTCTTTATATTCTCAGTAATTTCCTTGAACATTCTAATCATCAGTGTTCTAAATTCTGCCTCTGTTGGGTTGGTTGCCTCTATTTCATATAGACCCATTGATTCCGGAGGCTTCTTCTGTTCTTTTATTTGAGACTGTTTCTTTGTCTCCCCATTCTGGCTGACTCTTTGTGCTTGCTTGATGTATTAGGTAGATCCCCTAGGTCTCTCAGTCTTTGCTGGGTGGACTTATGTGATATGTGTCCTTTATATTTGAATTGCTCAGTATCCCTATTCTCCTGTGCGTGTATTCCAGAGGTGTCCCTTGTGTTGTCTTCTCCTGTTGAAGCTAAGCTTTGATTGCTTTTGGCTTGTCAGTAGGTGGAATTGACTCCCAGGCTGACTAGCTGTGAAGATTGGCTATGTCCACAGTGTATGAGCTGCTGTGTGAGGGTTAACCCCTCAGATGAGGCTTGGCCCCTATGGGCTCTTGTGCCTATAGAGATTTCCCTTTGGGTGTGACTCTTGTAGTTGTAGGTCAAACCTGGTAATGCTCTGGTTTGGTCTAGAGTTGGCCTCCAGGTATGATGATTCTTGTGCCTGTTCGGCTGGACCGATGCAGAGCAATATTAGAACAAACGGGATCAACAAGCACAACCACCACCACCAGAAGACACCAAATACTCTCACATGTAAAAACAACCGAAAATCAACACTCAACATGCACAAAAGTATCAAAAATACAAAAAATAAAAGAAACAACAAAATAGCAACACCAAAAAAAAAATTGCAAAAAAATGGAAAGGAGGAGGAAAGGTAGATCAGGGATAAGAAAAAAGAAAAGGGAGAGAGAAAGGAGGAAAAAAAAATATGTCTACACACATATCTATGGATATATATATATATATATATATATATATATATATACACACACATATACATACATAAAAAACTAAAAATGATAATAGAAAAACAAAAAATGAAAAAAAGAGAACAAAAAAATAGTGTCAGTCTTGGCTAAAGTCCACCAAGCTATTTCCAGGTTGCTGTTATACAAAAACTCCTCCGCGTCTTGTGGAGACTGAGTCTGCTTCCTGGCGCCCAACGTGATTCTGGTGACGCAGTTCTAGATGAGTGGGGCTATGGGATGTGGTTGGCAGTTTTTACAAAGTCAGTGCCGTTTCTGCTCTTGCCTGCACAGGCACGCGCTGAGAGCCCCAAAGCCAGAAGGTGGGCTAGTCTCCTGGGTTCTAGGGCACTCTTTCTGCTGGGAACTGTGAAGAGTGTGAAATTTCGAGCTGCTAAAGGCCCAGTTAGTTGCCTCTACCACTCCCTGCTGATCCCTGCATTTGACTAAGCAACTAAAGTTGCCCTGCCCAAAGCAGTGCAGGAAAGGTGGGGGCTGGGTAAGCAGTCCTTTGGTCCTTGCAGCCTCTTTCCTAGATTTCAATTTCCTGGGGGCTGCCGCAACTCTGTAATCTGACACTACTCCTCCATTCAGGGACCAGTTTAAGTCTCTGGAAGGGGGAGGTAGGGAAGCTGTGTGAGGGTGGGGGTGGGTTCCTGGCTATGAAGTTGTTCCTTGCCTTCTGCCAAGAGTCCAGCCGCAGTTCCCAGCCAAGGCTTCTGCCTCAGACGCTGGGCACCGCTGTGCTCTCTGCTGAAGTCTCGGCAGGACTGTGGGGTGTAGGGAGTGAGCCCGTCGCCTTGCTGCCGCAACAATCTCCAGTCCGCTTCCTGGGGCCCTGCGTCTCCACAGCTGCGGATGCAGGCTGTGTCTCTGTACGCCTCCCTTCCCTCTTCCCCCAACTCGCCCTGTTTGCCCACCTTCAGGTAATCTTGCGAGTTCTTAGCTGTTCTGCGATGAGCAGAGGTTCCTTTGATGAGTTATATCTGTTCAATTTGTGGTAATTTCCAGGGGAGAACTCAGGGAGCCTTCCTCACTGCCACCATTTCTATCCAAAAACTCACCAGTGTTTTTCAAACTGGTGGATCATAACCCAAAAATGGATGAATGGGTCCTAATCATTTTAAAAATTAAATAGACTTGAGGTTGCACTGCACATATGAAAGGTTAGTACTGTTTTATGAAAACTTGGAAGTTCACACATATACACACCTGGATTATAATGTAAAATGTTTCTTATTGTGAATTGAGTTTTAAAAGAAGCTTGACAGCTACTATCTTAGACAAACTCCTAATGTTGGAGTGGGGTCAGGTTTTGTTTAAGTACATGGATTATGCAGGGGAAGAATAGATACTTGAAATCAGGGAATGATTTGGGAAGGAAAACAGATGCTGGGGAAATAGCAATTTCCACTGCAACCTGCCTGACACTTTAGTTATTACTTAATCGATACTGGATTTTAATATAGTCATAACAAAACAGTTTAGTTTTTCTAACGTTTTCTAAGTTTCAAAGTACATCTCCCTTCTGAAAAAGTACTTCATTTCTTCCATCCGATAAGTATCCATGAGGGAATTTATACATTTTATCATTTGGTTGATGGAAAGTATTACGGTAAAAGATTCATTAAAAAAAGCTTGGCTTCTAAGAAAAAACCATTTATATTTCAAATAACTGAACATATTTTATTATTACCCTAAGCTTTATTTAGGTTTAAATTTTGATGCTATTTGACAAGAACTTTAGGGTTCATTCTGAAATTCAACCCCTTTTCATTAAATAAATGAAGAAACTAAGGCCTAGAGAGGATTAACTTATCTAAAGCAGTTAATTAGTTGTACAACACAAGTCTCTTGCCACCTGCTTCAGAATTCTTTCCATTATACCAATTAACAGTGCAGTTATACTAACTTTAAAAGGTGAACTAACAAACATGCTTAAGTTTCAGAGGCACCTCAATTTACATAGCTGATAGATTCAAGAGTTGTAGGTGAGCTGTATTTTCAGGAGTAAAATCACATTTTTAAGGCAACAGAGGAAAATATTAAAGAAATGTTAAAGTTTTGAAAGGCAAGTTACTGCCTTACATGTTTAAGTGAGGCTAAGGATTTTAAAGCTAATTTTCATGTTATAACACGAACTGTATTACACATTAATACTTGACCCTTTAAACTAGGGAATGGATTCACTGAGCAATTTTTGTATGATTAGAAATTTGCCAAGTTCTATGAATGATTCAAAAGAAGTCTTAGCTACAAGAACTTATAATTTGTGTCCTTAGTATGTATGGTAATAGGGCAAGAATGACATAAGAAACAATACTCATTAAGCAATTAAAGCAATTTCAATTACTTGAAATATAGGGATTAAAACTGAAAAAGTCCTTTTGGGTTGGACACATTAGTGAAAATTTACTGTTCCTTGCACAGGCAGGGAGGGTAGCCGTCATTTGAGGGTGCCATGAGAATATCTACAGGCCCTACCATCTTTTCCATTAGTAAGTAGAATGCCACCCATTTCTTCCCTTAAGAGTTGTTTTCTCTTTTGTGTGAAAGGGTTTGTCCCAGGCTTCCCTCTAGCTCCACAGAGTCTCTAGTATTTGGAGCCTTAGGGAACACTGGCAGAAGGGTAACCAAAGGGCTTTGAAAGTACAAAAAAAAGGGAGAGTGACAGTGCTCAAGACTTTGTTTGCTTTGGTTTTATTTAAGTGCTGATTCTAAAGGGCAGGTAGGGTTTAAACATAAAGAAAAAGAATACTCTCTTTTGGGATTCAGTTATGGTAACTACAGGTTAGGGTAGTAAGTTGCTGTCTGGCACTAGACTTGCCTAACATCCAGCAGGTACCAGGCCCATCTTCAGGGACTAAAAGTCCACTCACTAACTGTGCAAGGTAATCATAGGTTAGTTCTGATAGTTAACAGAACAGGTGAGAAGTTGGCATCAAGAACCAAGTTGGGTATGGTCAGCATTAAAGAAGCAGATAGCAGGGTCCCAGTCAACAGACTTGGGTTTAAATGCTGGAATTTAGATTTTTAGAGGTTAGGAGAGAAAATTGGTAAGCACAATAGGTCTTATACGTCAAGAGGCTGAAATCTGGGAGAGATGACCTAATCAAGGACTCAGGAACAGCAATCACATAAGGGGTATAGTTATCAGACATGAGGTATCTATCAGTCAAACGTAAACATTATGACATTATACATGTTTCTCGAACTGGGTTAGATTTAATTCTGGGATTAATGACAAAAAGTATTGCATGTATGAGTTATGATGATGACTCTTTTGGGGAATTTTGATAGCAATTCAATTCCTATTTTGATGTATTTTTATATTAAAGTAAGCATATTTTGAAGTAGACAGCAAGTTGTGGTTGAATTTAAAGAAAAAAAAAACCACAGAATTTCAAAGAAATGTCCAGATTTTGTAAAAAGTTTTAGCTATACTTCCAAGTCACTATTTGATGCTTAGAAAAATTTGAAAGGCAGTAACTGCAAAAAGTACTGTTTGGAAAAGACCAATTTTAAACTAAGTTCTGCTCCTTATTGTGTGACCCTGGGCAAATTAAAAAATTACATATCTGTCAGGATTGTTCTAAAGTTTATAGATAACATACAGGGATCTAGTAAGGTATCTGTCAGATAAATAGGTGTTTAATGTGACAAAGGGGAAAAAACCTGGGCTAAAAATGCTTAATCTTGCTGCCTCAGGTTAAGTCAGGTCCTATCGCCTGGAGGGCTGTTAAGTGTCCACAGGGAAAACTCAAGGCTAGAACTATGAGTGTGGACTGAAGTTTAACTGGGACATAGATGGATATGGCAGGGAACTAATATATGTTACATATCTATTCCTGATCACCCACTGTTAGTTTTTTATACATTCTCATTGAATCATAACCCTTTAAAGAAGGCATAATTAGAATCTTACAGATAACTGAGGTTCAGGCAGGCTCAACTGCCCAGTATTAAATCGCTAAGTTGAGCAGTGGAGCAGGTACCTGAACCTAGTGATTCTACTACATCCTACGAGGTACTCCTAAGCCCCTAAATGGGAGATAGGTCTGAATTGGTGGGATTAAATAATGGCTATCTGCAGTAGCTCTGGATTACAGGAGTAACACAAAACATTTAACACTGAGTTGAGCTGTGTTGTGTGATGTGCAGAGAGAAGCCTAGAGACAGGAACGTCAGAAAATATTCCTAATATTCTAAGAATAAATTGACAGAGGTTTCAAGTAAATCATCTTCAAGTACAGTAAAGCCTTATTAATTTAGACTAGTGTATGGAATTTGCAATACTGTATATAGAAACCGAGAAACAAAGCAAATATCTGGAAACGTTCTTCATACTTCTTCCCTTCTCCCGCTCTCCCCAATAATTCAGCCTGAATCAGAGCTGTGACGTTCTTTAGTGACTTCTGCCTAACTTGTAGGTAATAGAGGAACTGAGCCCGCCAAAATAAAGGGTAGCATTCTGTAAACATGCAGAACATACAAATATAAGCCACAACGCCCTATTCCACTTTTTGTTGCTCACCTTCACCAACATTTTTTCCTTTATTAAGCATCTACTTCAGTAAAGCCTTTTGCCATTAATGGAAATGGAGCGCTGGATAAGACACTATAAGAGGTAAGTCCACTAAGAATGGAAATCATGAGACTACCAAGCAGTTCACAGTTCAGAGAGACACAAAAATAAGGCCAAAATAGAAAGATATAGAGAATGAAAGTACCTATGATAAATAAGTCAAAATAATGAAAAGCAAACAGGAATTTGTCAGGAAGAAGGAGAGGAACAGTATGATGAGACCTGAACACATGACACAATGTGATAGATATGTTTAGGGAATGGCAAGCAATTCCACATGATTGGTGGGCTGCAGGGTAGGCATGGCTTGAAAGAGTGGTAGGAATCAGATCCTAAAGAGCATACGTTATGCTAAGGCCCTTGGGGCTTCATCATGTGGATAAACATTTCCCAGTTATGACCATGAAATCCTTTGAAATTAAAATGTGAAGAAATACCAATAATAATACGCTTAAATTTTTGATTCTTTAGTTTCCTTAACATCTAAGAAATATAAAAAAATTTGAATGATTTTATTTAACACCCCAAAATGCCAGAGATAAAGTAAAACATCTTTTATTTCCATCTTATATTTGGTTATCAAGAGACATGCAAAACCCTTCCATTTTAATGAGAACAGTGTTTTTGTGTCTTTTTATCACATATCCGCTTAATATTAGGTGTAATGTTGCTTAGTCGGATCCGCATATGAGGTGCAGCATCAAGTCTTTTCCTATATTTCGTTTTGGTTGCAGCATAATATGAAAATCCTGTTTCACACAGGTGCATTGTAGCAAAAGGAAGAAGTACACGAACCGCACGCATCGCAATGCTTGGGTACTCTTGAATTAGGCTACTCCAAAAATCATTTAGGGAAAGTTCACTGAAATTTTGTTTCACTTGAGAATCAGATGTTAAATCAATCAGACTCTCGTAGTCCCGTGCTACTAACGAGGCTGGTTTAACAGTTACTGTAAATGGATTTCTAACCCAAGCATTACTGTCATTTGTTACAGGAAAATATTTTAACAGAGTAGAGCGCAAACCCCTTAGGTGCTGCACAATAGCACTGCAAATATCTTGATCAACTGTAGAATTAATTTCAGTCAAAAAGTCACTAAGCGTAGGAAAACAATCAAAGTTTTCTTCTTCTACAGATGAGGCCCAAAACTCTAATTTTCTTAACAATGATGACATTTTATCAAATACTGTAAATACTGTCACATTTTTTCCTTGCATTGACAGATTAACCTCATTTAACTTAGTAAAAACATCTGCAAGATATGCAAGTCTTAGCAGCCAAGATGAATTTGTTAAACAATCAGATAGCCGAAAAGCAGAATCCATGAAAACCAATAGCTCACGACGAAGCTCAAAAAGTCTTACCAGAACTTTACCTCGGGAAAGCCACCTCACTTCTGTGTTTAGAAGAAGTGCTGTGTGCTGGGCACCCATTTCTTCACATAAAATTTTTAGTAGTCTGGATTGATGTGGTCGAGCTTTAATATAATTGATGATTTGTACTGCCTGATCTAGCACATTTTTCAGAGATGTAGGCATTATTTGAACTGCTAGTGCATGTCTATACAATAGGCAGTGACTACTGGTACTTTCGGGAGCCACATACTTTATCAAGGTGACAGCCTCAGCAATTTTCCCATCCATTGCCCTAGAAGCATCACTACAAACATCAACACATTTTTCCCATTCAATATCATGTTTCTGCATAAAATTGTTGATGCAGTTGAAAATTTCTTTACCAGTAGCATTACTTTGCAAAGATTCACATAAGAGTAGGTCTTCCTCAATAGACTTATTAAACCGATAGCGAACAAACACAAGCAGCACAGCAAGTCCTGAAACATCAGCTGATTCATCTAACTGTAGTGAAAACCCATCACAGATTTTCAGTCTACAAACAAGCTCTTCTTCAATATCAGCAGCTAGATCCTTAATTCGACGTGCAACAGTACTGTTTGATAGTTGCACTGCATCTATTTTTTTACTGTATTGTTCATCAAACATCCGCATCACGACATCTTTTGCACAAGGCTTGATAAGCAATTCTCCAATGGTATGAGCCTCGCCACTCAGGGCTATATGGTAACTTACATTGTATGATGCCTCTGTAGCACTTTCATTATCTGTATTGATAATTTTAGGTGTTGGGGGTTTATTATTTTCAGGTGAATCAAGATGTTGCTTGAAAAAACTTATGTCTTTGTCTTTATATGCAGCATGTTTAGTTTCCAAATGTCTTCGAAGTTTACTAGGGGCCAAAGAGCTATTTGATAAAATTTTCTTACATAACACACACTGAGCATGAGGTGCATCTCTATTTCCAAAGTAAGTAAATCCAAAAGACAAATAACTTTCATCATATTTTCTTCTTTTTGGTTTCTTACTAAATGTTGTTATTTTGTTGGAACTGGACATAAATTTAACCCTGGCGAGCTCACCTTCTGATTTTTTAGAAACTGAAGGCTGCAACTCTTCATCTTCACTTTGTAATATTCCAACTTTTTGATCATTTGATTCAGACACAATTTGATAACAAAAAGATTCTACTTCTTGTTTAAGACTTCCTTGTTTCAGCAATAGATCCATAGGCAATGTATTTGAGGTACAAAACATGGTTAGTTTAGAATAAACATTGAGTATCACAAATGTGTTGAAATTATAAGACAGGATACATAGGAGACGTGCAATCATCAAAGGGATGATATATACAAACACATCAGTTAATTTGTAAATGCTGCCTATGCATCAATGCGCAGATGGGACATCACACGTTCGTGTATCAGGTGATCTCTCATGCGACTTCCTGGTGCTCTCAGGTATGGCACACCTTTTCTTAAAGGTAGATTATCACATAAAAATAAAAGCTATAAAATGAGTTTAGTAGTCTTAAACTTATATTTTAAGATAAACTATTAAAAAAACTATCGTTAGAACTGACCTTTTTCTCAGAATACTATTCACTTATGAATATTAAAATTCTATAAAACACAATTTGGGAAGCAGAGGGCTAAGAAACAATGAAAAGTGGGTAAGTATATTTTTAAGGAAGGGACTTGGAAGAATATGTCCCATGGCAGGAGTCGGCAAACTTTTTCTGTAAAGGGCCATACGGTCTCTGTTGCAACTCAACTCTGTCGTTGTACCATGGCAGCAGCCATAGACAATACGTAAAAGAGTGGACACAGCTGTACTCCAATAAATTTCTATTTAGAAAAGCAGATAGCATAGGCCATAATTTGCCAACCCCTTCTCATGGTAACTTGCAATCTCTTAGCTTTCTGATGCCTATTGACATTAGAGACATTCATTGTTGATGCTATTATATATCTGAAGGCTCCTTTCAAGGCTAGCAAGTAATAAGCTATATTAATAACACACACACAGTTCAAAGTTTTGCAAGATACAGAATTCTGTTGTATCCTAAATACTGTGTGTTAACATTGAAAAATAAACTGTAGACCAAACAAAGTTAGCTACTATTTCTCTGGATTTAAGGTTATATAAATATTTATATCATCCAAATTAAGACTAATTCATTCACAGTAACGTATATTTACTGATTACTCTACATCCCATTATACCTTAGGGGAAACTTAACCAGGACCTAAAGGAAACATAAACTCTAATTTTAATAGGTTTATTCCTCATGTGATTTTTAAAAAGCATAAAGAAAAGGAAGGGTAATGCAAATTTAAGGACCTCTAGAGAATACTACCAGCTTTATAAGTTAAGGCAGACAAATTTAGTATCTGTCCAAATATAGCTACTTTTGATTGAAGCTTTATGATGTGGCTAGAGTAAGATTTGCATTCTCACATTAGACCCTGAATCAAAATGGTTTTCCTATCAATAGCTATACAAGATAAGATACCTGAAATGAGGAGTACTCCCTTCTGCAATCACTCTCCACCTTGGCAGCTTGAAATGCAGACTCTTCAAAAGAATAAAATTAAGGGATGGGTTGGAAGGGGAGTAGCCAATAGCCTAGAATGAGAAAAATTAAAATTAGACACTGCAAAAGCATCACTAACTATAAACCTCTAAGATGATCACCCATTATAATTTATTTTAGATCCAGGCAGTGCAAAGGATTCCTCACTGCAATGCATGTTTTGGACTGAAACAGAAGATGCCAGCCAGTAAAAATGCTAATATTTTCACCCTGTTTAATACCGTAGTTATTTCATTGTTTTGAGATACTCTCTCACCCATTGACTTCGTAGAAATACACTAAGAACTTTCAAACACTAAACCTAACTTTTAAAAGTACAGCCACACCACTTTACTGTCTCTAAAATTAAGCAGAGTGTAATCTAAAATGGAAGCAAGCTATGCATGCAAGTGTTACATGAAATACGCCTTTTTGCTAGAGCCATTTTTGTACCCTTCAATAACCAATCTCCAAGGTTATTATATTTACTGAGTGACCATTGTTTACAATGTGCCAGTAACTGCTAGATCCCAAATACAGATTGCCTCATTTAGTCCTCAAAGCAAACCTGAGAGAGTCAGGGACTATCAATAACTCCACTTTAGATATGAACAAAGAGACACAGAGAGGCTAAGTCACCTGCTAAGTTAACATGTTTTTTAAGTGAAGAACTAAGAACCACCCAGTCCAACCACAGGGCCCACGTGCCTAGCCATTACTTGTGTGTCCCCGCATACTTTTAATTTCTTAAGCATTAAAATATTTGGTACCAGGGTGGTGCAGGGAGAAATGGATTACAATGGGTTATAACTGCCAGAAAGGTTAAGGTCTCAAATTGGCAGCAGCAGAAAGCCTATTTCTCCATTATTGGGAGCAAAAGAGCAGTAGGTTCTCTTTTCTAAGTCCCGAATCGGATTTAGCAAAAAGAGAACTTCATGGAGCTAGACCTGAAAGATTAGAATCTCTCTCCTCTGCTGCCAGAGAACACAACGGAGCAGGAAGCTTGTTTTCAGGAAGGGGGGGCTCATCCCCCCTTCTTTAGAGGCGCTTCCCTCAATCTCTCGAGGACAGAGAGTCTGCACTCCCTAGGGAGTAAACTTTTATACCACTCCCTGAAAAGGTGAGGGGGCGACACCCTCATCTTTTGTCTCTTCCAGTTAAACTGACAGGTAGCGCAATCCATGCACCCCCCCACCCTGAGGCGGTTCCTGCTGTGAACAATACCCTCAGGGACAGGAGGGCTGGGTAGGGGTGCAGTCCCTTGCGAAAGCAGAGGCAGCAGGTGGGTAAGGTCACCGCTTCCAGCACCTAAATGCGTTCTGAAACGGTCACCTCGACGTGCGGCTCGGGCCAGCCACCCCTCAGCTAGTCCTTGTCACAGGTGCGCGATGCCCGCAGACCGACACATCTGGGGCTCGCTTCCTGTCAAGAGCCCAACCTCGCCTACACAACTCTTCTCTCGCGTCCCCAGGCGGTTGCCTCGGCTAACAGCCACAAGAACACGTCTCAGCACCCAACACTAACTTGCT
The DNA here is from genome assembly GCF_001890085.2 of Hipposideros armiger. NCBI lineage: Eukaryota > Metazoa > Chordata > Mammalia > Chiroptera > Hipposideridae > Hipposideros > Hipposideros armiger. Next base: position 675,099 of record NW_017731606.1, on the reverse strand, counting down.
ACTTCATCTCCATCAGTGACAGAGCGAACGGTCTACGCTGCGGCTGGGCTGCAGAGCAGCGCCGCGATCCCCAGCTGAGCCTGCGGCCGCCATTTTAGACAGCTCAAGGCAGCGGCCATTTCAGAGCGCACCACTCAGCCGCCGTGGCGACTCTGGTCCTCACCTTCGCCGAGGCCTGAACAGGGTCAAGAGCCAGTCGTCGCGGACTGGAGTGAGGAGGGAGGCGGGGGGAACGAAAAGCAAAACAGAGAAAAGAAGGATTCGGGGACAGGGTGATGCTCTCAGCTCAGGGACATCGCCTATGCCACCTCCATAGCGATCCGATTCGCGGCTGGCGCGGTCGCTTGTCTGAAGATAAATTTAGCACCCTGGGGCACCCGAACTATAGTCTGCACGAGCGACTCCTCCGCGGCTCAATCAGCGCCAGGGCTGCTCCCCGCCACCAATCCGCGCTGAGCAGTGGGGGCGGGACCAAAGGAAAGGACCAAGCTCGGTTGAGGCGTGGTCCAGCCGCCGCTCTGGGTTCCAGCGAGCGGTGGGGCCGAGCTGGAGCCAGATGTGAAGGGATTGTTTTCAAACTTCCCTGTGCCGGAGTCAGAATGGAGATGCCTGGGTGCTACCGGATAGTTCGTGACCCCGTAAGGGCCGGACTGGACTCGAGAGATCTGCATGCTCCTCGGCTCTGGCGCTCTGCCCCGAGGCGGTGATTTGCGTGCATTCGCAGTGCCACGAAGGTGCGCGCGAGAGGCTCGGCTGCTGGTGAATCGTGACCTCTTTGTTCCGCCGACCGCTTCCTCTTTTCCATTCCTCCCCACTGGAATCGGGGCTGAAGACGCCCTGTCCCTTCCCCGCCCCTCCCAGACGCTGGCGTGTCAGGGTTCCCAGCCCTGGTGAGAGCTGAGCCTGATGCTCTTTTGCCTCAGGAGCTCTTGGGTGACCCCAAATGGGCCCGGGAAGCCGCCGTTTAGGAGTAGGTAGGGATAGCGGTCCCTGTGGTGTCCTCGGGAGAGATGAGCAAGCCCTTGCTCTGCCTCGTTACCGCTCACAAGTGGCACCCTCGCCGAAGGAACGCCCGCCCACTGTCCTGTCCTCTGTTTGCTTGCTGCAGCGTTCGGGCATTTTACCATAGTTTCTCGCCCTCCCCCCTTTAGAAAGACAATACAGCAACAGGCTGCGGGGGTTGTGTGTCTTTTCACTTTGTGTGAGATGCCTCGTGGAGACCTGGAGTCGATTTTTAAAAACTGGCACCTTGAAATATATATCCTTCTTGGAGGGAATTGTTAAAATACGGGTAGCATGAAACAGTAGGGCTCGTTATTTGCAACCTTTTAACTTTTCAAGCCTCGTAGAAATAGCTAAATGAAAATAGGATCATGTTTTCAGGCACTTCACGAATGACAGAAAGTCCCCAATTTGTGGTCAAAAGCAAGGGCAGCTTTTGTTTTGTTTTTTAAATATGTCGTGAATACATTTTGTAGCAGTTGGAAGAAACCTAACCCTTAATTGAACACAGTTTTCAGGAGGACTGCTGCATAGACGATTTCCTAGGACTGATAATAGAAACCAACATTTAGTCCCAGATGTGTTAAGGCCATCTCAGTATCTTTAGATCTTGCCCTATGGTAGGCAACCCGTATGTCTTCATTATTATTTTATTATTAATTTTTGGGAAGGGGCACAGTTTTACAAAGGAAAGATTTTCATTTTGTAATTGCAGAAGTTGTCTAGCTCCATAATAACCTTGGAATGAGATCCCATATTTTCATGTTTTATATTTCATAAAAACCTTTTACATATGTTTCCAATTTAATCTTCACACACCTTATTTACATCTTCACGAAATGGGAAAATCTAAAACATTCAACTGATAACAATTTCAATTAAAGTCAAGTATATGATTTAACCTAGGTCCTAAAATCTGAAATCTGATAGTTGAGGGGTTTGAAAGAAGAACTTTTTCTGTAATTGCTCAGTCAATAAATTATTATATAGAATGTTGGATGCTGAGACAGATGAGAAAACATACAGACAATGTAGAACTCAGAACAATAATGATAATGCTGTAGCTAGCATTTATTGAACATAAAATCTGGGCCGTGGGCTGTTCTACACACTTTTTAATGTACCAGTTCATTTACTCTCCTCTCACAAGCGACTGCTAGGCTCACAGTCCGTGCTGCAGTCTCTTCCTGCAAGTCAGGGGCACTAACCCGGGAGGGGCTCTCAGACCCCCAGGATCTACCTCGCACTGACAGGCCCCCGCGGTAGCCGTGGCAGGAACGAAGAACAGAGCACTCAAGATCTTAGATGCCTTTCAACATGCTCTTTACTCAAACATCAATCATCAACATACCAAACAGTAAAGCACACAGAGCAATACAATAATTGGGTAAAATAGAGTACGGAACCAGTCCCAGAGTCAATCAGAGTTCTGTTGAATCAAGGAAGGGTAGCTGATC
>NW_017731606.1:670112-671605 GCF_001890085.2 Hipposideros armiger | reverse complement strand
CACCAGCAAGTCTTTTCTTAAACAAGGATCTGAGTGGCACATCTCTATATCTGCCGAATGTGTAACCTTTAATATAAAGGTGGTGAATTCGTACAACTTTTATTAACCGTGAAAGTTATTGTGGTGTTACGTGCTTTGTCAACTTTTAAGATGTATGAAACATTTAGGAGAATTTTGTGACCACATGTATGAGATTGATTTACTGGTATTAGAATTACATAGGTTACATAAGCGCTTAAAAACATTTTACTGGCTAGATGTTAGCTACATTACATTTGTAATTGTAATTTACAATATCTAAGAGTTGATTATGCAAATTACGTTAATATTTAAGAAGTATTTAGACTGTTAAACTTGTGAATTGGTTAAATCATAGAATGAGTGCCCATATTTTTATGCAAAGATGAGATTTATAAATAGACTAACAAGATTTGTAATTTGAGCTTAACTGCTTATGAAATACAATTTTACAATGTATTACAATTTTAACATATTTGCCTATTAATAAACAAACTAGTCATGTCAACTATCAATTTTTATTCACTCTCAGAATGTCTACTATCTTTTTTGTGTTCAGTGATTCTCAAAAATATAATGAACCCTCAGTAATCAAAACAATATGGTACTGGCATAAAAATAGTCATATAGATCAATGGAACAGAATAGACAGCCCAGAATTAAATCCAGGCATATACGGGCAGTTAGTCTATGACAAGGGAAGCAAGAAGTTACATTGGGGTAAGGATAGTCTATTTAATAAATGGTGCTGGGAAAATTGGACTGACACATGCAAAAAAATAAAACTGGACCATCTCCTTACGCCATATAGAAGATCAAATTCAAAATGGATTAAAGACTTAAATATAAGACCTGAGACCATAAAACTCATAGAAGGAAGTATAGGGTCTAAATTTGCAGCTATTACCCTGAGCATATTTTTACTGATACATCCCCGCGGGCTCGGGAAGTAAAAGAAAAAATGAACATATGGGACTACATCAAACTTAAAAGTTTTTTCACAACAAAAGAAATCATCAATAAAACAAAAAGGAAGCCTACTGAATGGGAGAAGATATTTTTCAGTGATATATCTGATAAGGGATTAATATCCCAAATATATAAAATGCTCATGCAACTCAACACCAAAAAAACAAACAACCCAATTAAAAAGTGGGCAGAGGATATGAAGTGACATTTCTCCAAAGAGGACATACAGATGGCCAACAGGCATATGAAAAAATGTTCAACTTCACTTAGCATTAGGGAAATGCAAATAAAAACCACAATGAGATACTACCTCACCTTGGTCAGAATGGCTATCATCAATAAATCAATGAACAACAAATGCTGGCGAGGCTGTGGGGAAAAGGGAACCCTGGTGCACTGCTGGTGGGACTGCAGACTGATGCAGCCATTATGGAAATCAGTATGGAGGTATCTCAAAAATCTGGATATGACCCAGCAATTCCACTCTTAGGTATTTATCCAAAAAA
>NW_017731606.1:619066-669812 GCF_001890085.2 Hipposideros armiger | reverse complement strand
TATGATGTCACTTATACGTGGATTCTAAGGAATTGAATGGATGGGAGATGTGGATGGAGATAGTCTCAGAGACACAGAGGAAAAACTGAGGGTTGTTAGTTGGGAGGGGGTGGGGATGAAGGAGAAGGGGAAGGGATGAGACAATACAAATTGGTAATCACAATATGGCCTCACGGAAGGAGAAAGACAGTCTGGGGAAAATAATCAATAATGTTGTAAATATTTCTTAGCGGGCCAGATGGACTCATGTCTTGTGGGGGAGACCACTTCACAGTCGGTGTAGAGGTCTGACCACCACACTGAATTTCGGAAGCTGATGTTGAATAATATTGTATGTCAACTATAATGATATATACATATTGTCACGGGACGTGGAGTAGAGAGTGGGAATGGAGTCAATGGAATTGTAATAGATAAGCATGATATCGGGAGGGGGAGGGCAATAGAGGGGAAGAGGGGGGTTGTTACTTTGTGAGGGATGAAAAGGATAACTATTGCATTGTACTGTACACCTGAAACTAACATTAAAAAAAAATAGAATGAACCCTGACTTCCCACTTGAACTTCAGTTCTAGATTTTCAAGTCTGTAGACTTTCCATTTGAGTATATGTACCAACAGCTCAGAGTCAGCATGTTTAAAACTTTATTCTCTCCTAATATTTGTACTCTCAATAACTTCATTTTTGTTAAAGATTTTAGTATTTTTTTAATATTCCAAACTAGCAAACTTGGAGTCAATAGTCACTCCTGACTTACCTTCATATTCCATATATACAGGCATCAAATTGTGACTTTTTTCTAACGTTTCTTAGGTTCCTCACTTCCCTCCATCACTCTTCCATACTCATATTCTCTAGGCTAGGCTCAAAAAATGTTCCTTCTAAATAGTTGCCACACTCTTGCTAGTTTATAATCTCTTCCCATTTAATCAGTTTTGCATATGAATCTTCCTATTTTAGAACCTTCAGTGACTCACTAATTCTTCTATGTCATCTCATAGAACCATGAGCTGAAGAAAATCTTTAGAAAATAATACAATGTTAATCCTCTTTCCTCTCAGTTTTATAGAAGTGCAGAATGAATCCTAGAGCTATCACATGACATCGTTTGATGTGACTTTGATAATTGTTGACAAACTGGAATAGATTTCAAGGTGTATGGGGCATGTCTCGGAATTCCTTTTTATCTCCCGTTGTACTAGACATTAAACTATTCATTTGGCAGATACACTGTAAGTTTTTGTTGTAAATTAAGCCATCTTTGACTGTTAGTAAGTCTGTTGCAAATGATGGAAATCCAATTCATAAGCAAGAAAGTTAATTTCTTGGCTGACATTAAAAAGTCCATTGGTACAGGTATGGATGGGTTTAATGACTCAAATGATGTTGTCTGGGCTCTGTTTCGATAGACCCGCGCTGCGTGGCAATATGATAGCCTCTGGCATCCCAAAGCATATGGTGAAAGAGACTATATTCCCCTGTAGCATTGGGAGAAAATTTCCCAGAAAGGACTTTGATTCATTTTGGGTCATGCCTGTGAACCAAAACACTGTCTAAGAAAGCACAGTGGTCAACTTGGGACACATATCATTTTTAGTTTTTAGAGCGTGACTTTAATTATCACCAGAATCTAATGGAATGGGTGAGGGGCAGTCCCTAAAATGAACAGGTTCTGGAATATTGGAAGATAAGAAATTTACTTCATTGTTATATCTCTTTGTTCAATCTTTTCTCTCCAATTCCACTATCATCAGTTTAGTCTAGGATTCTTTTATTATTATTATTATTATTATTATTATCATTTTTAAAGATTTTATTTGGGAATTGGGGGAGGGAACATTGTTGGGGAATTGGGGGAGGGAAGCAAACAAGTTGTTGTCCTTTTGTTCTTCAGTCTAGTTGTGGGGGACATCGCTTCATTGGCCCATGTTGGTATTGTGATCATTGTGCTCTTCCTGGCTGAGGCAGATTGGTTGCCGGCCATTGGACAGCTGTTCATGGTGGCTCACGCCGGCTGCCGGCCACTCATGCTGGCTGCTGGCCATTCATGGTAGCTCACTGCAGCCTACACCATCACTGGTGACTCATGGCAGCCCAGCTCCAGGTCAAATTGTTGTTCACTATCTTAGCTGTACAGGGCACAGCGTCACTGGCCCATGTGGGATCCGAGCCAGGGCCCTGCTGCTCAGAGTTCACGCTCCCAAGCCAACTCTTAACCAACTAGCCACTCGGCCGGCCCCCAGGATTCTATTATTAATCTCCTGGCTGCTGTTAGTGTCTCTTGAATTTATCTTAAACACACTTCAACACTCTACTTACATTAAAGTTACTCCCTTACTCACAACTATCCTTATTGCTGGAGTGATCAACACTTGGCATTTAAGGTTCTCACTAAACTGGTTTTTATTTAAAAAACTTTTTTCAATTTTACAGCAGTGGAGGTGTTAGGTGGGAAGTGGGGCAAGTAAGGACTATAATGTCTGGAGCTCCCTCTCTTCAGCTAGTGGTCATGTAAGTTAGTTGTTCTGGCTTAAAGGCCCAAGTTAGGGTATTCACTTTTTGTTGTTGTTGTTATTAATTTTTATTCCAGCTATACAAGAACAAAGTTAAAAAATTCAAACAGCACCAAAAATATTATGAACAACAACAAAAGAAATTCCTTGGACTTTTCTTCAGATTTGTAATAGTTTATGCTATTTGTTTTGGTATTTACCTTTATACTTCTCAGTGAGTATGTGTATAATGCTGTTTGTTTGCACATGACGCATCATCATTCGAACTCCAAATCTACCTAACCTAAAATCTATAAAGCCCTCTGTGTATTGGTTCAATCTTTCAGTGTCCCAATCACAAAATCCTTAGAGGAATTTGATCCCAAGTTATGTTTTTTCATCAGGTCACTTACCACTGGCCAACATTTGGGTGGGCTGCCCGTACATACATTGAGTCCCTGCTGTGAACTGTTGCCAGGAGTGGAATAAGATGAGTGGGTGCTCTAGGGTGGCTCTAATAATTTGGTGTCTGATGTAGCTGACATCACAGATTGATGCACTCAACTCAATTACATCTCCCTTCTAGCGAGTCTTATTGCTTGAGGCTGGAAACCCAGATGTCTTTATAGCTTGGATTCATGAAATCTAGTTTCTGTAAAACCGATGTACCTTAGTGAGATAGGGAAGTTAAAAGTGAACATTCTGAGGTAGAGGCTGTATTTCTGCCATTTCTGTTATGTCCACTGGCAGATGTTAGTTTTTCTGAGACTCTTTTAGCAGAGGAACCAGCATTCAATCCACACATTTCATGGGTGATGAGAGAGGGAGCAGGCATTCATTTTACTGATTCAGGTTATGACAGTCAGCAGCTATGCAGATGGCTGCCTGATTCCCCAGCTCTGTAAGTGTGACAGAAGCATGGGGCTCATTTTGGGCCAGTTATATAACAATGTTTTGAGAGTTGTTCCTGAATGCACAGCCTCAACTCTGTTCCACTAGCCCTTCTAATGATTTTATAAACCCCTAGTTCCTCCTAGTAAATCCCTTTCTGTTTAAATTTGCTGGAGTGAAATGTTACTTACAATTGAATTCTAACATGTACTTTCAAGAGTGTTCTTTAAATATTTGTTCAACACTTATATTTGATGAGTCAATGAGAAATAGTTTTCAGTGACTTAAATTTATGGACATTTCTCTAAGCAGTATCAATATTTTGAAACAATACGGCAATATATTTCACTTTTTTAAATATAGTTTCTGTTCTCTTTTCACTTTTTGCAATTTTTCTGAACCAGACACGTTCTTTGAAGACATATTACAAGGTTTGCAATTTGTATTCTAAAGTGGATCACTGGTTTCTGGCCAACAGCACTATCCATGAATTATTTGGTTTCAGATTTAGTCTCCCTGATGAATTTCATCTGATTTTTCCTGCATAAATGCAAGACATGAAAATATATGACAGACTTTGCTGGACTTGGGGAGGGCTGTGAGGCATAGTGAGTACAGGTCCTGGAGGAAGATTGGTTTTAAATCTCACCTCTATTGCCTGCTTTTTGTGCAGTCTTGCGCACATCTCAATGTACTCATCCTAAAAATAGGCTTAAAAACATAATATACAATAATTTCTCAGTATAAATGAAATCATATGTGTAAAACACTTGGTGTGGGGACTGGTATGTAATAAGCATCTAATAAATGTTAGATTAATATAACACTGTTGTTTTTAGTTTCTACTTCCCTGTATAGTACGAGTATTTCAAGCAGGGGCAAATTTATATTCCTCCACCTGTGTAAGAATTTGCCTGTGGAAACCTTAGTTATTCCTGTAGTTACTAATTATTCCAGCGCTATTTCAATGCCCCTTGTAGATTAGTTATTTGGGCAACTGCCCAACTGCCCACCTTTTAATCCAATTCTGGCTACGATTAAAGGAAGGATCATGTGAGAAGCAGAAGCTGAAGGAGGAGGCAGTTTGCTCAGAAAAGGACTATGGCAGATGTTGCACTGGGTAACATCTGTGATATAATCTTCTTTATAAAAGGCTTAAGACACTGTCACTTTAAATTGTGACATACCTCAAAATAAATGCCAGATACTCCTTTTCTGGACTGTGCAGTTGAGACCTCTTGGTCTCTAGAACAAAACAAATTATTAGGCCCCACATGGAGAGGCTTGAATACGGTGAATCAGATGTCTTCTCACTTTGGGGGTGGGGATCAGGAATTATATTTTTATTGAGAACTCAGATCTCAGACTTCAATAAGAATTTACCTGGAGCTTCATACTTTATAGAGTACCTTCACAATCTCTCTCTTATTTGAACCTCAAGACAATTCAGTTAGTTAGGCCCCCCCCCTTCCTTTTACAAATGAAGAATGTGAGGTTTAGAGAAGTTGAGGCAGTTACTCATGGTCACACATACAGTTATTGGTAAAGGCAGGGCCTGGATCAGTTTTCCTGATTCTGATCCGTGTCTTTTATGCTTTCTTTTCGTTAGAATGTTTTCAGAATTAGGCTAATGCAGCTTAGAGTACTGTTAAGTTATTGATCTTAGGCTCTGATCAGAGCTGTTATTTAGAAGAGCACAATGTTCTAGGGCTGTCCTTTTAAAGAAGGCAAAAGCAAATCTTGCTTATTTTCCTTGGAAGGTTGATTTTAAACTTTTAAAAGCCATTTCTTTAAAAGGAATGCCAGGGGCCGGCCGAGTGGCTCAGTTGGTTAAGAGCTTGCCCAAGAGTTTGAACTCTGAGCAACAGCGGTTCGATTCCTGGCCCGAGCTGAGCAGCCGCTGTGCTGCCAACAGGTGGCAGGATGGCTCAGCTTAAAAAAAAAAAAAAAAAGAAAATAAAAGGAATGCCAGACATAGACAATTTTTAAAGTGACGGTGTGCAAGTCACTTACTTGGAGAGAGACTGAAATGCAAGTGGATGAGGTTATTTACGATGCTGTGCTGAGAGCCAGTACATATGTTTGTTCGTTCAAGAGTGGAATCCTGGCTTTGGATCATTTCCCGACTTGTTTGAGAATCTGGGCAAGTCATTTATTACGTCTGTATGTTTAATTATAGCCTTGCTTCAAAGGTGTGTTCTGTGAATAAATAAACCTCTATTTGTAAATCTTGTTTAAATTTATCTGATGAAAGGCATATCAGTGTTGATAGTTATGAAGGGTAAGGATGCTGATAATAATAATAATGATAATATCAGTGTCTTGAATTTGTGCAATACCATTGTTCCGAGAAGCTTTGAGTGCTTCCCAGGTAGCATTTATTATTTTAAAAAACTGTAGCTACAAACATCTCATAAGAATTGTCTTATAATTTTGAGTGCTGAATTGAGCAACAAAAATTAAGTATAATCTCTTTATCCTCCCATCCCTCCCATTCCCTACCAATCACCAAAGGTAATCACATAATAGCTTTGTATATACAGATGTATTTGTACACATATAAATGTATATAATTATTTGATATACATATTTTATAAATTATTCTGCAACATGTTTTAGCCTTATCCATATGGCTTGAAGAAGTCTTCATGTCAGCATATAAAACTATAACAGTTGCAGAATGATTTATTTAATTATTCCTTTATGGGAAGATTTTTAGGTTGTTACTAATCCTTCAACATTGGAAACAATGCTACAGTAAAAGTGCTTGTGTATACACGTTTGTGCGCTTCTATGGGTTAGATTCCTTATGTGGAATCATTAGCTTAAACTTTAAGCCTTCAAAGAAATATGTGTTAAATTGTGCCTGGAAAAGCCTGTGCCAATTTTTACTTCCATAAATAGTACGTGAGAGTACCTATCTCCCATATTTGTGCCAACATTATTTTGTATGTTATCAGTCTTTTTAAATTGTGCGATTTGATAGATTAAATGCTCTCATTTTAATTTGCATTTTCTTGATTATTTAATCATTTTTTATAAGTTTATCAACCATTCATATTTATTCGTGAATTGCCTGTCCAGGGGCTTTCCCATTTTCCCTCTTGGGTGGTTTTTTGTTTCGTATTGATTTGTAAAGTCTCTTAAAATGATTATAAATGCTGTGTTGGGGCATGTTTCTCTCAGATTACTGTTTATCTTTCAAGATATTGTTTTTTGTTTTTGCTGAGGAAAAGTTTTTAATATTTATGAATTCAATTTTTCATTTATGGCTTTGAGGACTTGTGTCTTGCTTAAGAAGGAAAGTCTTCTACCACTTCTACCCTAAGATTATAAAAAATTCTTTTATTTTTTTCTATTATTTCCAAAAGTACTCTTTAAGGGCTCTTTAATCCTCATGGAATATATTATTGTGAGTAGCTATGAGAAAGGGACCTACTTTAACATTTTCCCAAATGTTTAGCCAATTGTTTCAAATCATATGCTAGCTAGTTCATTTTATCCCCAATGATTTGAGATACCATCTTTAAAAATATCAAACATTTATAATTCTTGATTCTTTCCAGACAGAGCTAATTGACTGTTTCTGCATTAAATTGCCTTATTTTATTATTATTTTTATTTACACAGTATTATAATCTACCTAGATCTCTGGTATAGAAAATTCCTCCTTATTATTTCCCCCCCAAATTGTAGGGCTGTAGCTTATGCATTTGTCTTCTATAATAACATGTGAATAAGCTTTTCATATTCTGTAAATAATAATATTGGGATTGGATTTAATTTATAGATTAAATGTAGGAGAATTGGCATTTTTATAACCGAGTCTTCATTGTGTGTTTTTCCATTTATTTAGGCCTTCTTTTAGGATTTTCAGTGTGTTTATGCAATTTTATTTACCTAAATTTTAACTTTTAACATTTGTTACAAGGTTAATTCCCTGATACTTCATAATTATGGTTGCTAATATGAATAGGATTTTTCATGCTATTTTCTAATTATTATTGAGAGACAAGTTATTGTTTTATTTATTTATTTGGTTGACATGCTGCTTCCCTGTGTCTCTTTTATTATTCTTTTATTATGGAAGATCTCAAACATATACAAAGTAAGCAGAATAATTATGAACCTCCATATATCCATCTCAAAGCTTCAACAGTTATCAGCATTCTTCTCTTCTTAATTCTTCTATACATCTATCTGCTTTCTACTTTTACTCCTAAACTCGACTATTACTTTTTACAGTTACTTTTTTAATTAAAAAACTTAGGTTTTTTTTGGTAATAATTACAGAGTCACATGAACTTGTAAAATGTAATTCGGAGAGATCCCATGTACCCTTATACCCACTTTTCCCCATTGGTAACGTCTCACAAAACTGTAGTACAATATCATAACCAGGATATTGACAATGATGTAATCAGATAAAGAACATTTCCATCACTACAAGGACCCCTCATGTTGCCCTTTTATAGTTACACTCTTCTCCCAATTCCACCCCTAGTTAACTCCTGGCAACCACTAATCTATTCTCCATTTCTATAATTTTGTCATTTCAAGAATATTATACAAACAGCACCATACAGTATGTAATGTTTTTGAGATTTGAGTTTTTCATTTAGCATAATTTTCTGGAGATTCACTCAAGTGTGTATTGATTGTTTGTTCCATTTTATTGCTGAGCAGTATTCATGGTATGGATGTACCACAGTTTGTTTAAATTATTCATTTGTGGAAAGACAGCTGGGTAATTTGCAGTTTGGGCTATTATGAATAAAGCTTCTATAAATACTTGTGTATAGTTTTTGTGTGAATATTAGTTTTCATTTCTCTAGGATAAATGCCTAAGAGTGCAATTGTATAGATCTGACAATTAAGTTTGCGAACTCATTTTAGAAAAAGTGCTACATACCTTATTGCTGAATATCACTATGGTCACCTTCGAAGTACTTCCCTTGGGAAGCTATGTACTGATGCCAGCACCTAGTCCATCCTTCAAAGCAATTTTGGAACTCTTTTTCTGGAATGGCCATCAGAGCTGTCATCGTATTACCCTTAATGTCCCGAATGTCATCAAAATGTCTTCCTTTCAATATTTCCTTTATCTTCAGATAAAAGAAGAAGTCATTGGGGGCCAGATCATGTGAGTAGGGAGGGTGTTCCAACACAGTGATTTGTTTATGGCTAAAAACTCCCTCACAGACAGTGCCATGTGAGCTGGTGCAGTGTTGTGATGCAAGAGCCATGAATTATTGGTGAAAAGTTCAGGTCGTTTTCATCTAACTTTTTCAGTAAGCCTTTTCAGCACTTCCAAATAGTAAAATTGGTGAACTGTTTGTCCAGTTGGTACAAATTCATAATGGCTAATCCCTCTGATATCAAAAAAAGGTTAGCAACATCGTTGCAACAAGTTTGTGAACTTAGTTGTCAGACCTTGTATATTGTAGACAGCAGTCCTTTGTTCATAAATGATTTGCAAATATTTTCTCCTACTTGTAGCTAGTCTTTTCGTCCTCTTCACATGGGCTTTCGTGGGGCAAAACTTTAATTTTGATGAAGTCCAATTTAACAAGTTTTTATTTTATGTATCATGCCTTTGTGTTATCTAGCAACTCTTTGCCTAATCCTAGATCCTTAAGACTTTCTCTTATATTGGGTTGTCGGAAAAGGCAATTTTTTCTGTTTTTTGTTGCGAAAATGCGTCATGACTTTTCTGACAACCCAATATTTTTCCTAAAATTTGTATAGTTTTACAGTTTATATTTAAGCCTATTATTAATTTTGAGTTAATTTTCTCATAATGTGTGAGACTCAAGTCAGGGTTCTACTCCCCCCATCCCCAACTGGCCCCCCTGCCCATGTATGGCCAATTCCTCCAGCACCATTTATGGAAAAGGATATCTTTCCTTCACTGAATTGCTTTTTATCCTTTGTCAAAAATCATTTGGACATATTTGTTATGGGTCTGTTCCTGGGTTCTCTGTTTTATTTCATATCTCTGTGTGTATCCCTGTACCAACACCATATAGTCTTGATTGCTGAAATTGGGCAGATTGATTCTTCCCATTCTATCTTTCTTTTTCAAAATGGTTTTTAGCTGTTTGCCTTTTCATATAAAGTTTTAGAATAATCTCATATATATTTGCAAAATATCTTGCTGGATTTTGACGAGAATAATGTTAAAACTATGTATCATTTTTGGGAGAATTGACACCTTTACTATCGTGAGTTTTCCAGTTGAACATGTCATGGCTTTCCACTTATTTAGATCCTCTTTGGCATCTTTCATTAGTATCTTGTAGTCTTCAGCATATATATCCTGTGACTGTTTTATTAGATTTGCACCTAAAAGTTCATTTATTTTTTTCATTGAGCAATTGTAAATTGTACTGTATTTTAAATTTTGGTTTCCATGTATTCATTGCTAGTATAAAAGGAGATAAAATTTATATACCTTGAAGTGCAGTAATCTAGTTTCTTTTTTAAACAAGAAAGGTTTTTTATTTAAAGGCAAAAACAAATAACATAAACACACATACAGACCACAGGGACAGAGTTCACTAGGCTTAATAGATAGAAAACTTCTACTACCTAGGATCACTAGACTAGACAGTGTGAATTATGACAAAGCAGTAATAAATGACTAGGGTTACATCATTGTATTTCCAATAACTGAAATAGTAAATTATTCTTTCAAGGAGAGAGTATATAGGTTAAAATGTTATAGTTTTGTTTTCACAATTTGAAATTAAAAAATTGAAATAAAAAAATTGTTAGCTTACACTTGAAATTAAAAAATTGTTAGCTTAATAATCTATGAAAAACTATGTGCTACTTGATTTTCAAATGTTAAACTAATTTTGTATTCCTGGGATAAACCCCACTTAGTCATAAAGAAACACTGGACATAAACACCATCTGTGCCAATCATTTACCTATTGTTTCTCAGCTCCAAATTCATTTTCTTTATTCTGGGATGCTGAAGTTTGCCCTCCACAAACTGTTTCCCAGATTCCTTGTCACTTTGCTTCTTGTCAGGTCCTGCCAATAGGGGGCACTAGAGGGAGACTGGGAAGCAGCAGGAGGGAAGAACCCACTTCCCGTTCTTTCTGCTCTTGTTAGTGTTACTGCAGCGGCACTTCCTCCCAGCTGGGGCAGTTGGTCCCAGGCTCCAACTTCTTTCAGCACTACTGGAACCAGCCTCATTGCACCCCTCAGATTACCAGCAGCAGTCAGGTGGCTCCACCATCCTCAGAGGTCTGAGCCCTAGCTTTATGGGATCTCTCTTCTGGGCTTCTAGGTTTTGGTTACCTGTTCTCTTTTGGTTCCTCCAGCCCTAAAGATGGTAGCTGCTTCCTGAAGTTATTTCTAGGTGAACTTAGCATGTACTTTTTGCTTTTGCAGCCCTTTAACACTGGTATAACCAATTTCCCGATAATAAATTCCCTCTGATGAAATACCTAGAGAGGTTTCTTTTTCTGACTGTACCGTGACATAACAAGGGTCAGCTGTAGTGACAGCTCAGTACTACTTAATTATGAAAATGTTACAGTGATTCCTTCTATTTGTCAAAGACAGAATTCTGGGGTTGCTTTGTCGATGTCCTTGGCCTTGAATGAAATGCTTAGTTTCTTGTCAATGGAAAACAGGATTTTGGTAATCTATAACATACAGTATGATCATGATTAATTAAAGCGGTTGGGAAGAAGTACCTATTGAAGTAGTTGACTCTGAGACCAAGTGGATGCTGCATTTAACCATTATGGTAGTAATGATGACAACAGGGACTGCGGGGTGGGATGATGTTTTATCACTATACAAGAAAACTGACAGAAAAATGACAAAGTCAAGGCTTTAAAGTCTAAGCTCAAGTCACATCAGATAATCGGGGAATTTTTATGGTAACCCTAAAAATGTCTCATTTCTTATATCTGTAAGACAAACAATTTAAAATGTGACTGGGTGGGTTGCAGAATTAGAATAGAAATTGAATTCACGACTCACCACATTGTTTTTGTGACAATGAGGGGGCTTTGAAACAAGTGGGGTTCTGAGACTTGGATGAAGCTAAACACCCAGGTTTTTCTAAGCGAGCAGAAGCAGCCCCTCTTCTTATGACTGAGAAGACTGACCTTCCCATTTTTTTTTAGGATTTATTTATTTATTTTTTTAAATTAAAGTTTATTGGGGTGACAAGGGTTAGTGACCTTTCCTTTTGAAGGCTCTATAATTATCTTTTAGAGGCAGTTGCCTTACAATGGGATGCTTATCCTCCTGAAGACGCACACATCCTCACTGTCCTTTATTTCCTGTTCTAGACCTAGGCGTAAACTAGTGTCAGATCTCAGCAGACTCAGCGGAACAAATGAAGCTTCTTACCTGGGAGGAAATTGCTTATATTTCAAAATAAGTGCAGAAGTTTGACAATTTATATAAGCAGAAACCCAGGAAATACATGTGAGAACAGATTCTAAGGGTGTTAAGTCCTGAAAGAACAGAATATAGTTTTGTATCAGGATTAACATATTGATATGGGTACACTTACCAGATATTCTGGATTTAATGTTTTAGCTAAAGCTAGAAATGGCTCTAATAGCTTGGATGACTAAAGTTTGGACTCAGTTGATAGCCTACATTCAATGAAGGTTAGTGCCAGAACTTCCCTAGCATAATAATATATGAAAGGATTCCAAAGGTAAGAATGTTGGAATAGATTTTCATGTGTGCCCTGCTGTGATATTGTGACTCATATTAAGAAATATATATTTGGTTTTCAACCCTATTTCTGGCACAGAGCTTCTAAAGCCCTTGGAATTTCCCAAATGATAAGAGTGATAAAGATGTCTTTATATTTATAACCCTTTCAACCACACCTGAGTTTATGTTAATGTGGTGACTTTTGGAAAGCACCTAAGGATGGGGGCTGGTTGCCAGGGAACAACAGTATGATTAGAGGGTTGGAATTTTCAATCCTACCCCCAGATGTCAGACTGAGTGAGTGAGCCATTTTTCCAGTTCTCCCTGGACTTATAACTCCATCAGTGATGTGCTTTTTGAAATGTCAAATGAAGTCACCAGATAGAAAAAGCAGATCATTTTATTACTCTTCAAGAAACTTTATTGGATATTTTTGAAAGTGAAGTCATTTCACTGGTAATTTTAGTAGAATGATTTCTGTGTTCTCAGAATTATTGAAATATTATCTATTTACCGAAATATCACTGATTAAATAATAATTTGTTTACTAGATTAAAAATAAGAAGTCACTCCTAAAAGGAAGAGAAAATTTGAGATAGTCTGAAAGAGAGTGTATCTTATAGCAAATTCATTTATATCTAAATTTTATTTTTTAATCTAATACCAACCTTTTCTTGGTGGTAGATGCATCAAGCCTTGGTTAACACACTTAGCTCTTGCTGATGAAGTAGGTGACTAAATGCTTAACCATAATCAATGTGAGAATCTGAATTGTTGTCTTGAGGCTTTGCTTGTGCCTTGAAACCCTGCATATTACCAATTCCTCATCTTTACAGCCAGGCCAGTGCCCTAGTGTGACCTTATAATTCCTAGAGGAAGAAAGTGCCTGCCAGGGCCGGCCCAGTGGCTCAGTTGGTTAGAGTGCAAGCTCTAAGCAACAGGGTTGCTGGTTCGATTCCCACATGGGCCAGTGAGCTGCGCCCGAGCTGAGCTGCTGCTGAGCTGCCAACGGGCGGCCGGATGTCTCAAGTGGTGAGAAGGCATGCTATTAACAACAAAGTTACTGGTTCGACTCCTGCATGGGATTGTGGACTGCGCCCCCCGCCCCCCGCAACTAGGTTGAAAGCTGCGACTGGACTTGGAGCTGAGCTTGCGGCCTCTACAACTAAGATTGAAGGACAACAGCTTGACTTGAAGCTGATGGGTCCTGGAAAAACACCATGTTCCCCTTTCCCAATTTCCCAACACTGTTCCCTTCCTCAATTCCTCAGTAAAATCTTTAAAAAAAGAAAAAAAAGCAAGTGCCTGCCATAGTATACAAACTCATAATATGTTTGCCTAAGAGGGGGTAGTCAAACTGAAATCAGATGATTTTCTTTTCTTTTCATGATCCCCCCCCCCAACTTTTCTCACATTTTTATGGGGCCAGGCCAGCAGCTTCATGTATAAATGGGTTGTATGGAAACCTTTTCATTTGCTTCCCCAAAACTGCTCTCAAACTGCCACTTCTAGCATCTACTGATGGATGTTAGGGGTGTCCATGTTCCCTTAGGACTTTAGCCTCATGAAAAATATGAGATTTACCCTCATGACACCCTGTGATGCATCCTCCTCCCTTCATGTTGGTTGCAGCTGGGACATAATCAGTGTTCACCCCTCCATCTTCTTTTTTTTTTGAATCCCTAGTCTCTCAAGGGTAGGATCAAAATTGCATTAACACTAATCTCTAATCGGTCCATTTTTTCTCCAATTTGCAAAGAGAGTCCAAAATTTATCAGTACTCCTGCATTAATGAGACAAGTGCAAGTGTAAAATGATAAACTGTACAAGGTATAGCTTAGGAAAGTGTTAGCAAATATTCAGTGACCAATTTGCCTAGATATTCCTATGCTACAATTCTTCTTTAAGAACTAATTTAAGTACAGTGGAGTAAACATTTTCTAATATATCCTGTAGTGATTGCCTATGACCTACTATTTGGCCATTTCACTTAAATATAATAACATTTTATTTATTTCTGTAACCTGTTCTACCCTATATGTATTTCTGTGATAGCTATTAGTTTCAACCTCATTTTCTCCCTTTTAACCATAATGTAAGTATGAATTCTTATTCCCACATGAATTTCATTCTCCAATATATTCTGGGTATGCATAAATGGAAAGCACATACAGTATTTCCAAGCTCAAGTCAGCCTGAGTTTTTCTCAGAACTTTTAATATATCTTTGGCTTATTCAATAACTACTGTTATTCAACATTCACTCACTCACTAAACAAACCAGAGCTAGCTTCATGGGCTTGTGTTTTGTGCAGTTACACACATTCCCATGTATAGAGGGGTCTTGCATTTGGTTTAATATTATATCGTTGCCATCTGATAATTAATAATTTTTGAGAAAGAAGCCCTGCATTTTCATTTTGCACTTGGCCCTCCAAATTAGAAATTCTGTCTATGTGGATGGCACTAAATAAGTATAGAAGAATAATGGGAAAATGCACACAAATATTAACAGTAGATGGTGATATTAAAAATGATTTTAGGAGAGATCCAAGGTGGCACAGTAGATATACCCTGTGCCTGTGTTCTTCTGTGAACACATTAGAGTTACAGTTAAATTACAGAACAGTCAACCTGAAGAGCCATCTGAAGTCTAGCCAAACAGAAGTCCTATAACTAAAATGATAAAGAAGAAGCCATGTTAAGACTGGTAAGAGGAGCAGAGATGCGGAATGGGCCCCACACCTCTATGTAGCAGTTGAGAATCAGGAGGGGTATCTCAGCCACTCTGGTTCCCCCTGCAGGAGT
This sequence comes from Hipposideros armiger, assembly GCF_001890085.2. Lineage (NCBI taxonomy): Eukaryota > Metazoa > Chordata > Mammalia > Chiroptera > Hipposideridae > Hipposideros > Hipposideros armiger. Next base: position 654,925 of record NW_017731606.1, on the reverse strand, counting down.
TAGGGACCAACAACCCCAACACCAGGCTCCCCAGCCCGGAGTACTGGTGCTGAGAAGAGGAGCCTCCACAAGATCTGGCTGTGGAAAACAGTGGAGATTCTGTTCTTTTGGGCCAGAAAGATGCCGGAAACCCAGACATCCTCTTAAACAGTCCAGCACAGACTCACTCACTTGCAGGCACTCACCTTAGACTCCAGCAGAAGGACGGTGACTCAGGGGGCCTCAGAGACATACGAGGGGGAGGAGGGCAGGCTGAGGTGTGTGGCTTTGGCGGAAGAACTGAAGGACAGTCAGCATTTTTCTGGTGAGGGTTCCACCTTTTATGCAGTTGACAGGCGGGGTGCCATCTTCCCTGTGTTGAGCCCGCCTCTTCTCCTCCATCTTCTTTTTACCCCAGAATGTAGAAACCAACCATGGCAAACATGAGAGTGAATACAGCACCGGTTCTCCAAAATTTTGGTGTGAGGACCACTTTATTATACTCTTAAAAATTATTGAGAATTTCAAAGAGCTTTTGTCTGTGAGGGCTATCTATTGATAGTTCCTGCATTAGAAATTTAAAATATATATATTTAAAGATAATAACATAAAAAGAAAAAAATAATAATAACAAACCCATGACATGTTAATGTAAAAACATAGTTTATGAAAAATTACTATGTTTTTTTAAAACAAAATTTAGAAGAGTCACATTGCTTTACATTTTTAAGTATTTCTTAATAGAAGTTAAGAAATATGTAAAAATTGGATTGCCAGGTCTGCTTCTTTTTTGTTTAAAGATTTTTTATTGGGAAATTGGGGGAAGGGGAACAGACAAGTTGCTGTCCTTTTGTTCTTCAGTCTAGTTGTGGAGGACGTTGCTTCACTGGCCCAAGTAGGCACCATCATTGCGTTCTTCCCAGGTGAGGCACATCAGTTGCTGGCTTCTGGATGGCCGCTCACGCTGGCTGCTGGCTGCACATGGTAGCCCATGGCAACCCACCTGCCGTCGCTGGTGACTCAGGGCAGCCCAGCTCCAGGTCGAGCTGTTGTTCAGCATCTTAGCTGTAGAGGGCAGTGTCACTGGCCCTCATATGTGGGATCCGAACTGGGGCCCTTTAGCATCCCAAGCCAGCTCTTAACCAACGTGCCACTCTGCCGGCCCGCCAGGTATACTTCTATAGTCAATCTTTTATAATACTTTGTTTGGTTGAAGTATATGAAGAAAATCAAGCATCACACAGATACATAGTTGGAAAAGGGAGGAGTATTTTAAAAACTTATTCAGATAAATGTGGATAATCTTTGATACTACACCAAAACTTGACAAATGCAAGTTTCTTAAAGGATGGTTTAAATGTGGAATCTGAATCCTTAGTAGTGAATGTTTTGTATTCTAGTACATTAATATCACATGATCTATTTTGTACTTTGAAATTTTTGATTACCTATGCATGATTTTATAGCATTGTACATCAGTCATTTGGAAAATATTAACTCACTGAATTATGTGGACCTTTCAAATGTTGATACATTTTATTATATAACATTAATAAATCACATTTATGGGCTGACTGGTTAGCTCAGTTGGTTAGAGCATGGTGCTGATAACACCACGGTTGCTGGTTCAATCACTACATGGGCCACTGTGAGCTGTGCCCTCCCTAAAAGAGTCAACTATGCCATTGTAGCATGAAAGCTACAATGTGTAACCAATGACCATGACTGTTCCCCAATAAAGTTAAAAAATAACATTTATTAATATTACCACTGATATAATAAAAAAGTCTTAAGTATTAGGATGATGTCAGGCTTATGGAGGTGTACACAAGTTTTCTAAAATCTCATTTTTCTCTTGAAAGCTAGAATGTTACCATTGGCAACAAATACTGTCAGTTATTTTCCTTGCAGTGACAGATTCCACTTCATTCATTTTTTTGAGAAAATATGTGCCAGATACTCAAGTCTGAATTACTATGGTTTGTGTGTTGTTCTTTCGAGAAAAAAAAAAAGGTGTTCCATGAAAAAAGCAACTAATTCATCTTGCAAGTCAAACTAATTGTACAAGTACACAACATCATAATTTGGTATTCAATAGAAATTCTTTATACATCCTTCCCATTTTGACACACAGAATATTAAAATTGATATTTCAAAAACATTAATAATTTTTACTTCTTCATAAAGGGCATTCTTATGTGAAACTGGCTACTTCCTCCCCCCCCCACCCCATGAAGAATACAGTACAGTAGTTAAGTGCCTAAAGCACCAGCAGTTTTACCCACAATTATTTTTGTTCCATTAGTGCTAATGTCAACAAATAACATCTTAGTATTATTTTGAAAATAATTTTTATCTCACTGGCCTCACACAATAACTGCTGGTCCATAGGAGCAATATATGAAACAGTGACACCATTCTAAAACGTGTCTTTTAATATAATTATCTTGAGCATCCCCAGCCTACTCTTCTTTAGGTCCCTGCTGTGCTGAACCTGACTTTCCCCCCCTACAATTGTTTTGGGGAAACGTATCCACTTATTTCCCTATCCTTTTTTGCCTGTGTTGGGTGCTCAACTCTGTCACAAATTGCCTTTTTATCAGCTTGATCAATAAGTCAAATATTTATATTGAGACATAATTTTTAAAATATACATTCATTTATATTATCCTCTCTGCTTCATATCATCTAGAAATTCATCAACATTCCTTTGGTGGTGATAGCATTCCTCTTGATTTTTCTAGTACGGCTCTGTTTTTTCTTTTTATATCTTTGTTATTTCAATGGCATGTTTGGAAGGAGAAGTAGAAAAAAGAACTTTGATTCCATTTGTCAATTTTTTTAAAACCAGAGGTATTCCTTGTATTTGGAAATAATGGGAATTTAGACTTTCCACCAATTAAATGGATCTTTTCCCCGACTAGGTTGGCTTGAATAGTGAGATTTTGGGTACTTTATGACTTGGACTTGCACTCTTCACCTCATTGTCAACTTTGGCTGTGCTGCTTCTCTAGAGTTCATTTCAAGGGCAGGGAGGTTATACAAGCCAGAGATGTCCTAGTATATCAGCTTTGCTTGTTGGCTCAATCCCAGAGCAATGTTCTGTTCTTACTTCAAACAATTCTTCATTGAATTTGGCAACAGGCATTGGGCCTGGCTCTTACGGTCCCATTTAAAAAATGTCTACCCTTCTCAGTATGTTTTTATGACTTCATATTTTCTGGCATGAAATTAAGATTAAAAATATATTTCTTTTCACCAAGTTCTTTTTTGTGTGGGGTTTCTTCCTTTTCCCACTTACTAAGTTCTCAATCAAACAAATAGGATGGAAATCTCTGAGGGAGAGCTATTTATTGAAGTGGGGTTATAGCATGAGAGGAGGCTATGCATGTATCATCAATTGACCGAGTAATGCAGAATTCAGGATAATATCATTCGCAATCAGCTTTTTTGCTTGTGAAAATATAGCAACATATCAAGGTCTTATAGTCCAGGAAAGGTTAAATTCTGTGTTGTATTTATATTGGATATTTTTTACTTCAGCAGAGATGAAGTTCACCAATATTCCTTCCAAGGGTTGAAGTTTTCTATAATAAGTAAAAAATTCAGATGTCAGAGGGATTTTTCTTTTAGGAAGATTTTCAGAAAAAGTATAATACTTTAGTTCCTATTGATGGTATTAGGTTCACTTTCCATGCTTTAATATGTCATACAGATGTTTTAAAAAGTTTGTATTCATTGCTAGAAAAGAAATTGTGTTGAAGCAAAAGTTCTTGAGGTGATGCTGCTGCTCAGCTAAGAATCCATTAGTAATAAATAAATTAGTCAATACTTGCTGACTGAATCTGGGTAAATGGCTTTGAAGAATTTAACATTTCTATATGGCTTTTTAGTGGCTTTCAATAGTCATAAATGCAGCAAGAAAATGAGTCTTAAACATTCATTTATAATACAACTCACATGGTTAATAAGAAGATATTATTGTTCAGTATCCATAGTAGTAATAACAGCTCCATTTTCCAAAGTTCTTCTCCAAAGGGGCTGTGGAAGAGTAGATTGTCCAGCAAATATTTACTCCCTCCCCGCCAATCCTTATAGTAGGGGTAAGTATTCTTCCCTTTCCCATTCATGTTGGACTTGATTGTGTGATTTGCTTTGGGCAGTGGTATGTGGGCAGAAGTGATAATATACAATATATAAGCCTAGGCCTAAGAGAAATTGCAGTATCCCCTCATTGCTCTGGGAGCTTCTGTCTGCTGCCATGAGAGGAAAATACCCCCCAGTATCTGTTGCTACTTCAGCCTGACCATCCCAGGTTCCCTGCAGGACTGCAGCCTAAAGCAGACTATCTCAGCCAATCTGAAGACCTGTAAGTATGAGAATAAATGCTTACTGTTGCGTGACATTTTTATGGTGGTTCATCCTTCAACAAAACCTAGTTTGTGTAGGGATTCACAGCATTTCTTAAACATCATACAGTTGCTTCCTCTAGGATATTAAGGTAGTAGGTACTGTAATTACTGGGTTGCTAGGTGAGGCAGAATTTTGAAAAATTTGCTTAGAATTTTTTCTTTGTCCCATTGACCGTTAGAGTGGGTTTCATTTCCATGTATTTGTGAATTTTCCAGAATTCCTTCTGTTATTCATTTCTACTTTCATTCCACTGTGGTTGGAGAACATACATAATGATTTCAGTCCTTTTAAATTTATTGAAACTTGTTTTGCTGCATGCATCTAGTCTGTCCTGGAGACTGTTCCATGTGTATTTGAGAAAAACGTGTATTCTGCAGTTGGGTGGAGTGTTCTATATATGTGTGTCAGGTTTAGTTGGTTTGTGGTATTGTTCAAGTCCTCTTTTTCATTGTTGAGCTTCTAATTGTTCTATTATTGAGAGTGGGGTATTGAAGCCTCCAACTATTATTGTAGAACTGTCTATTTCTCTCTTCAATTCTGTCAGTTTTGTCTCATATATTTTGGGATTCTGTTGTTAGGTATGTATGTGTTTATAACTGTTATATCTTTTTGATAGATTGACCCTTTATCAATATATAATATTCTTCTTTGTCTTTCAGATCAGTGGCTCTTTCTGATCTAGCACGGCAAACTCGATATTCAGCCTGCTAACATCTCCTTTAAGCATATCTTATGCAATAAATCCTTTAAGATTTGCTGCACAAAAAGGTATGAATGAGATTGATATTTCAAGAATGAAAATAAGGCCAGTGTAGCTGAACATATTAATGTCAAGTAGAGTCACAGAGGTGGGCAAGGGTCAGATCAGGTAGGGCTTTGTAAGATAAGGTAAGGAGGGTGGATTTTATTCTCAATGAAATGAAAATTCAATGGAGGGTTTCAGGCATAGGAGTTACATTTTAAAAAGTTCACTCTGGGAGCTATATGAAGAATGGATCATATACAGACAGAAGTGGAGGGCAGGGAGAGCAGTGAGGCTTTTTCATAGTCCAGACAAGAGATGCTAATGGCTTGGACCAGAGGGGCAATAGTGGAGATGGAGAGAAATGTATACTTTTGAGATATATCTTGGATATAACATAAATAGGACTTGATGGATTTATGTAGGGAATGGAAGAGAAGGCTCAAGAATAAATTTTAGATTTTTTTTCCTTAAATACCTGGATAGCCTTTCCTGAGACAAGGGGAAGAGGAGTAGCAGGTTTTTGTTTGTTTTGTTGGTGGGTTAGTTGCTTGGGGTGAAGAATAAATTAAGAGTGGTCTTGCTAATTTGACATGCCTATTTTAGACATCCTTTCAAGAAGGAAGAAGTGGTCAGTTAGGTAAGATTCTCTATGACATCAAATAAGATGAGAACCAAGAAGTTACCACTGCATTGACAATACCAGGGTCATTGACAATTTCAAAAAGAACAGTCTCTGGGCAGTGGTGGGGGCAGACACATGATTGGAGTGGATGGATGAGAGATTGTGAGATGAAGAGATGGAGACAGTGTATATAGGTAAGTCTATCAAGAAGTTTTCCTGTGGTGGGTTTGAGAAGTAGTTGGTAATAGTTGGTAGAGGTTGTGAGGTTTTAAGGGAATTGTCTTTTTTAAAATAAGATAGAACACAGTTAGCATACCTGCCCCAATTAAGTGCCACCAGGGTTTCCTGGTCACTGTAGTAACCAAAATGCTCTTGTATTCATTTCCAAATTCTTCTTGGAAAGGACAATTCTGCTCCCCTTGACCTTACTTCCCAACCATAGTATGTTTGTGTAACAATGCAAATCATCTAGTAGGGGGGAGAATATTGGAGAGAAAAAGCATACACATAATTGTAGGAGTGAAGACTGAATGAAAGAGGGGATGGGATCTAGATGGGGCAGGGATTGCTCACTGTAACAGAAAGGAAGCAAAGAGAATGTGTGCTGAGTGGGTAGGTTGGTATATTGTTGGTGGAAACCAAACGTTGATTGAGGGTGACCTGTTAATTGTGCTTTTAAAAAATGAGGTGTGAGGGAAAGGGGCAGTGGTGTATGTAGGGGCAAAGGTATCGGGGTAATAGATTTGAAGAGGGAAAAGATGGGAAATAGTTGTTTTGGACGGTAGAAAGTGAATATGCTGGGAAAGTGTTATCAGATTGAAAAGACTGAGTACCTATTTGAGATTTGAGTATCTGTTTCTACCATTCAACTCTGAGCTCTGTGAATGCAGAAACTGTGTCTCTTTTGTTGTGTACCAGTGTACCTGCAGCATCTGGTATGGTACCTGGTGCCTACTAGGTCTTCAATAGTTTAATAATGCTTGACTCCCTGTTGAAACTGCTCTCTTAGAAGACACCTGTATTATTTATTCTATGGTCCTTGCCTTCCAGACTTCTTTAACATTCATTCATTCATTCATCCACCCATCCCCCTGTTCTGAGACCTCTGTGCCTTCTGCTGGTCTTGAGCTAATCTGCTTATCCAAGTGGCACCACCCTACTTGCTCATCAACTTGCTGTTGAGGATTTTCTAGGGCTTCCATTGTGGATCTACTTGTCATTTACTTAGTTCCCTTGCCATCTACTCCTTTAAACTCACATTCTCTGCAAAACTCCCAGCTTTTTGAGTTCTTCCTCTTCCCCTACTTCCATCAGCATAAGCACTCTCCTTTTTCCAGGTATCAGCTTGCTCCCTCCTCAGGGATTCCCAATATCCACAAGAGACACTAACATTTCACAATTTTTCATTTTTTAATTGCACATATATTACATGTATATTGTATAAAAAATAAGAAAAAACATATAGTATCTCAATACTAAAAATATCATTCTCAAACACCATCTGGTAGATTGCATTGATTGCAGGTTTTTACTCTCTCCTTCCCAGTAGGAAGATTATATATCCCTCTCCCTATTGACAGGAAACTTGGCCATATGACTTGTTTTGGCCAATTAAATGACTTATGGTATGTCTGAGCAGATGTTTTAAATGTGATTGTCTGATTTGGCTTGGCCATTGGAATTTCTGCTCTTTGCCACCAGCACCACATGTCCCAAATGAGGGCTGTTACTTCTGCCTGGATCCTGAAATGAGAAGAAACATGGAGCAGACCCAATCGAACCCACAGCCTGACCCTCTGTGTGGTGAGAAATAAATGTTTATAAGCCACTGAAATTGTGTTTGTTGTTGTTGTATGTTATTGAAGCAAGAGCTAATACACACTCGTTCCTCCAAGAATTCACTTTCAAGCTCAGTGCTATCAATTACTGTCACAAGGATGTCATGCATGGTGCCAGACCCTCTTCTTGTACACATTGACCAGGGCATTCTTTCCCACTGAGCCCAGATATGAACCCAGATATAACCTCAGAATCCTTTTGAATATAGTGTTCCAGGGAGCTACTATAAATCAAGCAGAGATGGCTGGTGAGATGACATCTTTTTGGCATGCTTCCACTACTCTATTCTGTCCTCTAAGTTTATTGATAACTTTTGCTTAGATGGGTCTTTCAAAGCAGAAATGTCCTTAGAAATACCAACCAGAGCTACCTGGGCTCAGATAACTAATTTTTAATTTTCTATACTTTATTTATTTTGACTTTTAATATTGTTTTATATTAATTTTAGATGTACAGCTTAGTGGTTAGGCATTTGTATAATTTAAGAAGTGGTCCACCTGACTAGTCTAGTATCCACCTGGCACTATACATAGTTATTACCATATTAATGACTATGTTCTCTGTGCTTTACTTTACATCCCCATGACTATTTTGTAACTACCAATTTGTACTTCTTAATCCCTTCCCATTTTTCACTCACTCCCAATCCCCTTCCTATCTGGCAACCATCAAAATGTTCTCTGTATCTATGAGTTTGTTTCTGTTTTGTTTGTTTATTTTGTTTTTTGAATTCTGCTTGTAAGCAAAATCACATTGCATCTGTCTTTCTCTGTCTGACAAAATCCACTCAGCACAATACCCTCCAGGTCCATCCATGCCACTGCAGATGGCAAGAGCCCCCTCCCATCCATGGCCAAGCAATATTCCATTGTATATATGTACCATCTACTCTTTTGTTTTGTTTGTTTATTTATTTATTTTTTAGCTGAGCCATCCTGCCACCTGTTGGCAGCTCAGCAGCAGCTCAGCTCGGGCCGGGAATCGAACTGCTGTTGCTCAGAGCTCACACTCTTGAGCGAGCTCTTAACCAACTGAGCCACTCAGCCGGCCCTCTTGTAACATCTACTCTTTATTCATTAATCCATCAATGGACACCCAGGCTTCCTCCATATCTTGGCCATTATAAACAATACGAATGATTTGTCCCCTCAAAGTAGCATTTTGGGTTTCTTTGGATAAATACCCAAAAGTGGGATTACTGGGTCATCCTTTGTCTCTTGTTATCGTCTTTGTTTTAAAGTCTATTTTGTCTGGTATAAGTATTGCTACCTTAGCTTTGTTTGTTTGTTTGTTTGTTTCCATTTTCATGAAATATCTTTTCCCCATCCCTTTCCTTTCAGTCTGTGTGCCTTTTGATCTGAAGTAAGTCTCTTCTAAGCAGCATTTAGTAAGGGTCTTGTTTTTTTTTTTTTTTTTCTTTTTCTTTTCATTTTAAAGAAGTCCCTATAACATTCCTTGTAATATTGGTTTGGTGGTGATAAACTCCTTTAGCTTTTTCTTGTCTGGGAAATTCTTTATCTGTCCTTTGATTTGAAATGATAGCTTTGCTGGGTAGAATAATCTTGGTTATAGGTCCTTGCTTTTCATCACTTTGAATATTTCCTGCCAATCCCTTCTGGCCTGCAAAATTTCTGTTGAGAAACCAGCAGACAGTATTATGGGGGCTCCCCTGTAGGTAACTAACTGCTTTCCTCTTACTGCTTTTAAGATTCTTTCTTTGCCTTTAACCTTTGGCATTTTAATTATGATGTGTCTTGGTGTGGACCTTTTTGGGTTCATCTTGTTTGGGACTCTCTGAGCTTCCTGGGCTTGTGTATCTATTTCCTTTCCCAGGTTAGGGAAGTTTTCAGTCATTATTTTTTTAAATAGGTTTACAATTCCTTGTTCTATCTCTTCTCTTTCTGGTACCCATATGATGCAAATTTTTATACACTTGATGTTGTCCCAGAGGCCCCTTAAACTATCCTTATTTTTTAAAATTCTTTTTTCTTTTTGCTCTTCTGATTGGGTGTTTTCTGCTACCTTATCTTCTACATCACTGTTTTGATCCTCTGTTTCATCTCCGTATTTGCCGGCATATAAGACGACTGGGCGTATAAGACGACCCCCTAACATTTCCACTCAAAATACAGAGTTTGTTATATACTCACCGTATAAGACTACCCCCTCTTCCGCACACCTTCCACACACCAAATAAAAAGTAAAACAATATCAGATTTGATTTGGCCCACTGAAGTGCAAACAAGCGTATTGTATTTCGTGTCACCACATAACCGTTTTGGCGATGTTGAGCCACCATGTCTGCTACATGTTTTTCGAGTTCTGGCCAGTGTGGGGTGCCTCTTCTTAATGCACACTTACCCCTTGGCATACTCTTTAATGCTTTCTCATTTGATTTCCAGTCCCGAACCATCTTTTCTGTTACTCCATATTGTCTTGCAGCAGCACAATTATTATTTTCCTTAGCAAAGTTTATAACTTTCAGTTTAAAATTTGCATCATACTTCTTTCTTTTGGCTGGTGCCATGATAGGGATGATAGGGGTTTGACTGGTCGACATTTTCTATGCTGTACTGTACAATGGTGCAGTATTGTGGTTGGCTGTTGGCTGTATACAAAGCCTGATTTGATTGGTCCCTGCTCCCTGTTTGCCCGCCCTGTCACTATAGCAGTCTGGTCCACCCTTGCATCAGCATCTCCCTGGGACCTCACTAGTGCGCAAGTGCGAGCTCTTCAACATTCTAACAGGCACCATGGTAGCGCAAAATCGCGAATCTTCAATGCATATGTAAAGAAATATACGGTAACCCGAATTTACCACACTCGCAAAATCGCACACAGCCGACCATACACCCAGTATGGTATCGCGATTCGCGATTTTGCGCTATCATACTGGGTGTATGGTCGGCTGTGTGCGATTTTGCGAGTGTGGTAAAATCGCATAACAGCAAAATCGCATAACAGCCGAGCATACACCCAGCAGCGCTGCTGATGCCTGAACGGTATGTGGAATGAAGTGGGCGGGCATCGGGAGGCCACTATGGCATGGGGCAAGCACTATGGGCAGTCTATCTGAAGTGTACCTGGCGTATAAGACGACCCCCCACTTGGAGGCATATTTTTCAGGGCCAAAAAATCGTCTTATACGCCAGCAAATACGGTAATCTACTATTGATTCCCTCTAATGTATTCTTCATTTCAGTTATTGTATTCTTTATTTCTGACTGGTTCTTTTTATGTCTTCTATTTTCATTTTTATGTTTCCTATTTTTTTGTTGAAGTTCTCCCTGAGATCATTGAGCATCCTTATATATAACCAGTGTTTGGAACTCTATGCATGGTAGATTGCTTGTCTCCATTTTCTTTAGTTCTTTTTCTGGAGATTTGTTCTGTTTTTTTATTTGAGACATATTTCTTTGTCTCCCATTTTGGCTGCCTCCCTGTGTTTATTACTAGGTAGGGCTGCTATGCCTCCTGGTTTTAGTAGAGAGACTTTATATAGTGGGTGTCCTGTGGGACCCAGTGTTACAGTCTCTCTGGTCACAGAGATGGGTGCTCCAGGTGTGTCCCTTGTGTGGGTTGTATGTGCTCTCCTGTTGTAGTTGAGCCTTGGTTGCTGTTTGCATGTCAGTGGGAGGAATTAACCCTCAGGCTGATTGTTTGTGAGGACTGGCTGTGACTACAGAGGAGGAGCTGTGGTGCAGGGGCTGACCCTACAGAGCAGGATTTGCTTTAGCAGGGCTCTGGTGCCTGTCCAGTCTTCACTTTGGGTGTGTCATCCTTGGAAGTGGCTGGGTGATCCTCTGGCTTGGTCCAAAGCTGATCTTTGTTTGCATGCCAGCCTTGGGGCCTCCTGTGAGGGGCCCCACCACAGGCCAAGTTTAGCTGCAGCCTATGCCCTGCTGGGGGCCAACTGGTATGAGCCACAAAGCAATCTGCAGATGGCTGCCACCTGCACTGGGCTCGAGATTCCAATCTGTGAGCCAAGGACAGCTGTTGCTAGTTCTGGGCTTAGGGCTGCTCAGCCAGAGGAATGGGACATGCTGAAGCCAGATGCTACTTGTTTGGGTTTTGTGAACCTTTGAGAGCTTTTATGGAAGTCCGAAGCGTGAGTTAAGACAGTTTGTTTGTATGGAAAAGCCACTGGAAGTGGCTTTGGTGTACCTGAAAGTTGGGTGGGGTGTGGTCTCAGGGAATCACTAGGGCAGGGCAGATGAAAAGTGATAGCCAATTTGATGGAGACTCAGATATGGCGCCTGCCTGCATCTGTGTGCAGGGAAGGGAAGGACTCAACAAAGAAACAATGGCTTCCACCAGCTCCTCCCTCCTGGAGAAAGGTGCCCACCAGCCCTCACCCTGAAGTTAGACAATTCAGCTCCTCCCTGTGTGTCCCTGGTGCCTTTTGAGCTGCTGCCCCAGCACTGGAGCTCAGAGTGGGTGAGCCTGTCAGCGAGTAAGTCTGTGGGGGGGCTCGGTGAGAGTAGTGCCTAGGACTGCAGCCACCCTCCAGCTCACTCAGCCTCAATCTCTGCTGGTTTTCACAGCCAGAAGTTATGGGGCTCCTCTTCCTGGCACTGGAAACCTGGGCTGGGGAGCCTGGGCTGGGGAGCCTGGGGCTGGGATCTGTTGCTCCTCTGATGGGGACCTCCACAGCCAAGATATCCCTCTTAATTTGTAATTTTTACACACAGGTGTGGGACCAGCCTGTTCCACATCTCTGCCTCTCCTACCAGTCTCGAGGTGGCTTATTCTGTATGTCCACAGTTGTAGGGCTTCAGTTCCACTAGAATTCAGGTGATTCTCAGTGATGGTTGTTCTGTAGGTTAGTTGTAATTGATGTGGTCCTGAGAGGAGGTGAGCACAACATTTACCTACTCCTCCATCTTGACTGGAAGTCCCTCATTTTTAATTTTTAATACTTATCAAACTATTAGTGTTTTGGAAACAATACTAGACAAAAAGAAAACTCAGACTCATTAAGGTATGACTTGCTCATGGTCACATACTAGGACTTGAGCCTGTAATGTCCATAATCTTTCCAATATACCCATATGGCCCAGGTATGGCTTCCCTTAGCTAGAGATTCGATTTATTCTCTCTCTGGGACCCAAAACTTTCATTTCCTAGACTTCAGAGGCACTGAAGCAAAGGGATCCTTTAGATTCCTCTTTTCTCCAAAGAGCTGTTATCCAAGTGTCTTTATGGGTCAAGGGAACTATGGTGGAATTGTATGGTGGAATTGTATCACAAAGGAGTTATTAGTGGGACTAGGAGAGACACACAAGTGGTTCAGCAGGCCTGTCCTGGCAAATGCATATTCCTGAACTCCAACCAAAGAAGCATCTAAGGCTTAATGAGAAAATGGACAAGGAAAGCCAAATAGCCTCAGCATGTCACTGAATGTCAACCTGTCCATTAAAAAAGGCACTGTGGTGGCTCCATCAAAACACAGCATTGGGGGATTAGGTAACTAACATCTGTACTACTCATTTTCTGGGTAATGGTAAAAGGCTGAGATTCACTGGGGTAGTGGTGCATGGTTTTACCTGCAAGGTGACTTACCCATGGCAGAGTCAGCCATTATAATGAGGGTTAACCATATATAAAAAGAATTCCCTGCTAAGATATAGGGGTTTCATGTGGTATCAGGCTAAATGTTCTTCTAAGCCTTTACAGCTCTGTGATGAGGTTGCTATTTTCCCATTTTATGTTTATCCTTTAACTGATGTCATTTTTTCCAAAGCATTATGATTTTGGCCTTGTCACTTCTGCCACTAGGCGGCTTCCAAATTGTCCATTCTTGGCAATGTTTAATGCCTTATCCTCTGTCCTGCTGTCAGGGGCAGTTCATTTAAGTTGCCAAGAGGGCCTGCTTTATTGCTTAGCCAGCCAAGGCCTAAGTTGCTTTATGACATTTCAAAGTGAATCGATGATAGGAATTTCAATTTGTTTCAGGAGAGAGTTGTCAACAGGCCCAGAGCTCAGAAAATGAGTGGCCAGGTCTTTTGGAGGCATTGGTTTGTGTGTATATGGATGAAAGGCTGTTTCAGCATGAATTTATTCTCCGAAACTCTTCATTATTTGTATGTAAGGGCTACTTCTGAAGAATGCTTGGGTAGTCTAACAATTTCTGATGATTAGAATTTCTTCTTATCTACTTTGCTAAATTAATGATCATAGGCTGCTTTTGTCTGTCCCTTTGGGGGACTACCCCTCCTCCACTCATAGTATCTGTGGTTTGGATGGAACTGATCTCAGACCTTTGTTTCTGTGGTAGGCATGTGACTCAGGCCTGTCCAATGAGAAGCATGGATTAGATTTGGGGATGGGCATGTTAGCTGTATCATTTAGGATTTTGCAAACAGATGAAACTCTAAAATTGGGTTATCAAATAACCTTCCCTCAGAGGTGTAGGCAGAGGACAGGAAAACCATAAGAGATACTACTGTCCTGGGGTTATTGGTACCACCCAGACATAGTAGGGGCACTGGGAGCCATTATTGGGACTGAAATAGGGAAAGATGTGTGGAGAGAGCTGAGGCAGACCTGTGACTATTGACCAAGAGACACAGCTAACCCATACAGACCCTTGCAAAGGGATCTGGGGACAATGAACATCCTGACTTCATTGTTCTCTCTTCCTTCAGTCTCCTGCTGGTCTTCCCACTGAAAATACCCAAAGGAAGGCATAGGAGAAGGGAACCACTGGTGCATCTACACAGGCCAGCCTCCCAGCTACAGAGCAGAGAGACGGGTGGTGAGTAGATTTGAAGGTCAAGCTGGAGAAGGTCAAGCTGGAGATGTTCAGCACGTGAGCCAATTCAGGCCAATTGAGACTCAGTCCTGGGATTTTTGATAGGACAATTACAGACAAAAACATGGGAAATGCATACTCTCTTTCTACTAGACTTTCTCTGTAAAATAAACCTGGAACTACTGGTGGTCATGTTGTCATAACTCTGGAGAGAAGAAAGTAGAGCAAAGAGAAGAGGAGTAATTTCTGATGATGCCATTTAAGCACGTGGGTCCAATTACACTTGAAGACTACCCTTAGAATTTTCACCTAGGGGCCAATAAATTTCCCCTCTACTTCAAACAGTCAGGTTTTTGTCACTTGTATCGGGAAGAGGCCTGATGAATGCATGGTCTTCACAGTTCAGCATACTGCAGAACTCAGCTCATAGAGCCATCAAGATGATCTCCTGCCACACCCAAAAGTGGCTCCTAGTTCATTCATTTCACTAAGTCTGGTGGTCTTCTTGGTCGGTGCAGGTGCCAGCCCCTGTCTTTCCATAACCCTCTTTGGCTGCAGGCTGTTCGTTGGTAATCCTAAAATAAGCCAGGATATCAGTGGCCCAGATGCATCATGAAGCAACATCTGGAGTTTTACTAATTCAGTGTATTTGGGAGAGATGATGTTTTAAAATATGAGGGAAAAATTATATAGGTCTCTCTTGGTAGGGAACAAAAGTTTAGAATGAATATATTCTGAGATTAGATGACTTAATCGAGATATTGAAATATGTGCAAAGTTGGTAAATGTTGGGCCAGATCAAATAATTCCATGAAAGAACTATTTTAACATACAGATGGGCCCAGACCATGTGCTCAGGTTCAGTAATATCTGTTCTGAGGGATATTTGGTTTCGAAGGACATCTGATAAGTCCTTGGTCAACATCTTTGACAGGTTGGTGGGCCCTTTATTTATAAGGAGCTCTCTCCTTGGAGAGAGAGAGTGTGTGTGTGTGTGTGTGTGTGTGTGTGTGTGTGTGTGTGTGTAAAACAAAGTCACCTTTAATATTATGCTTTTCACCAGCAAAAAAAAAAAAAAATAGGGAAACGGTTTGTGGATAGAAGCCTAGGAGGGTCAGAGCAATCATACAGCTTGACCTTCCCCCCGGACTCTATCTCCATCATCACCTCCATTCATACAGAGCAGTGTGTGGAAATCCCATCTGTAAGTTCAGGGCTGGGGTTTGGGGAAGGGCTGGAGCACAATGTGGCCCAGCAGACAGAGCATAAAGTTGGACCCAGGTTTTTCCATTCATTAGTTGTGTACCTTTGGTTTAATCTTTTCAAGCTCCTGCTTTCACCTTTGTAAAATGAGGATAATAATATCTTCCTCAGAGCATGGTTGTGAGGATTAAATGAGATTGAGTGAACACAGCTTCTAATGTATTGCTTGGTGAATGTCTTCACAAATGGTCAAAACAACATCAATGATGACAAGTCTGGGCAGGTCGCATGGTAGCACATCAAAGATTTGGTCTGAAGGCAGCACGATGCCTGACACTCAACAGCAAATGCTAGTTTTTTTCTCCCTTTTCCTGCTTTCCCCTGGAATGTTTCACCCTTAAATACACAGAGTCCTCCACTATCTGAGCTGGGATGCATGAGATGATGGAAGCAATTATAGCTTTAAATAGCCTCAGTTTGCCTCTTGGATCCAGTAACCCCATCTCTGAGAATTAAATTAAGAAATAATCTGAAAGAAAGAAAAAGCCGCTTGTGCTATGATGTCTACTACAGAATTATTTATATGTACTGGTAAAAATCCACCAAGATCCAATAATGAAGTCAGTCCAATTATGGTAATTCAACTAAATGGATTATTCTGCCATCATCAATGATAATTTAAAAGACTATACAGCAACATAGAAACTGTCTATGATTTAATGTAAAATCAAAAGATATATACAGAATTGTGTCTTTACTATGACATACTATAATGCAGGCTTATGTCTGTATGAGGAGCACTGTTGGGAGGGGTTTCTGTTCCCTGGGTGCTTCTTTTTGTCATCTTTACACACTGGATTTGTGTTCAGATGGGGAAGTTATCTAACCTTTTTACAAGTTAGTGTTTTTTTGATCATATGTGAATATTTATTATACATAAATCTTACCAAGGTCAGTAGAGAGAGCACCAAAAAATAAAAACAATTTGGTTCTTTGGAGTAACAGGAATTATGATGAGTTTTTTAAAAAAAATTTTTTTATATAAAGTGATCTTTAATTTTTAATTTTTTTTTTTAGTTTCAGGTGTACAAAACAATGTAATAGTTATATATTTTACCCCTCACAAAGTGATAACCCCCTCCCCCAATCTATTGCCCCTCTGACATTGTATATATCTATTACAATTCCATTGACTCTATTCCCTATACTATTCTCCCCATCCCATGACTATATATATGTATATATATATATATATATATATATACATATATATATAAAATTATTGTTGACATACAATATTATTCAATGTCAGCTTCAGGTGTACAGTGCAATGGTCAAGCCTCTACACCATCCATGAACTGGTCTCCCTAACAAGACATGTGCCCATCTGACACCCTACAAAATATTTACAACATTATTGATTATATTCTCCAAACTGTCTTTCCTATCCCTATGGCAATATTGTAGTTACCAATTTATGCTGTCTTGTCCCTTCCCCTTCTCCCTCATCCCCTCCCCCCTCCCATCTAGCAACCATCAGTTTTTCCTCTGTGTCTCTGAGACTATTTCTGTTTACTTTGCTCATTTATTCAGTTCTTTAGATTCTACATATAAGTGAGATCATATGGTAGTTGTCTTTCTCCGACTGACTTATTTCACTTAGCATAATGGGATGAGTTTTGATAATGCATTTTAACTCTTGTTGATGAGCATGACTAACATTAATGATAATTTAAATTAAAATTATGGAATGATCCTTCTTCTCCTCTTTTACTTTTCTTAAGAAAAATGAATTCTTGGATGTAAAATATTTCATATAAGGCCTGACATACAATGAGTAATCCATAACTGAGAACTTGTAGTATCAACATTTATTACATGAGGGTCCATTCTTATAAGAATAAACTCATATAATCCTCAGAACAATGCAATGAGGGAGGGACTATTAGTATCCCAATTTTAGAGATGGAGAAACAGGCACAGAGAAGCTAAATAACTTGTCTAGGGTCACATGACTAGTAAGTGGCAGAGCTGGAATCGCCTTGGGGGCCAGGCGCCCAAGTCTTGCGCCTCACGTTTCTGCCATAGTTCATGCTCATTAGGAAAAGCTGCTACCTGTAGGGCTTATGGAAAACAAAACCAGTGGTCTGCTGAGATTTTAGGGAAAGATGGTCTTTGGGTCCCTGGGCCTCTAGGGAAGGGGATGATGAGGCTGGAGAGGAGGAAGATGGGAGCAGGAGCTGGCTCTGGTCCTTGTTTTTGCACCATCTGGAGTGGAGGGAGTAGAGAGGGTGGGAGCTGGGGAGCCCTGGGTGGGCTCATTTGTTCATTGGTGCAGGGACTGGAGGGAGAATGTCCATGACAGACATGTCCCTAAAGTCAAACATGGAATCTGACAGACAAGGAAAATGGGTCTGAGCCATATGGGGCCACTCTGAACTTCCCCGGTCTTACAACTGGCAGGATGTGTGAGATATCATCTGGAACAAAACACACTTTCCCCACCCCACGCACACAATTTAGAGAGTAGGAAACAAGGGCTTGAGATGCCAAGTGCTCCCCCTTAGGCTTTTTCTTGTAAGTGACTCCCAAATCCAGAGACAGAAATGATCCCAGAGAGATATAAAACTCTCCCCAGTCTCCGCACCCTGTCAGGGCTCCAGCTGAAGCAGTGTTTCCGCTCAAACCTGCCCCCCCCAACACACGTACCCTCAGAGGCCTGACAGTTCCTTCTATGCTGATCTCAAGGAGATAGTGGGGGGCGTGGGCCTGGTGTAACCTGGGCGAGGCCAGCATGAAACCAGAAGCTGAGCCCAGGGCAGGCCTGTCCCAGGTGAGGGAGGGACTCCAGGGATCAGGACCCAAGTTGGGGCCAGCAGCCAGGAGCATGATCAGGGAGCCACCACCTCCCACCCTCCGGGTGCTGGAATTGGAGGGCAAAGCAAGGTTGAGCATCAGAAGCAGGAAGGGATCGCAGGAACAAATCCTCACCTTCTGCCTTTCCTGGGTATGGTCCCAGCTGAGGGGATACCCAGGGGTTGGGGCTGAATCATGAAGGTCTCACCCGAGACTGAGAGAGTGAAGTCAGAAACATGTGAGAAGCTTTGGTCTAAAAAGGGATGTCTGAAGAGTCACCAAAGTGAACGGGCCAGAAGCAGTTATGGCAGCTGGGATATGGAGCCAGGAATCTGAGAACCAGGGAGGTGAGAACAAAAATAGTAGGTCTTGGGTAAACAGGATTGGACTAGAACAGGTGCTGCTGTGGTCACTCTGGTGGGCCAGTTGGGCACGGTGGGAGGGTATGTCTGCTAAATTTAAAGGGCCAGGACAGATACCAGTGTTCAGGAACCTGGACTCAGCCTGGGAGCCTTTTATAATAGCTATGGCTGGACCTGAGATGGTCTGGGTACAGTTTGCCCTGAGCCTGGAGCTGGTGGACCAGGCTGATTCCATGGGTAGGGGAAGGCAGTGTTGGAGATAAGGATGAATCCTGATGGGCACTCGGGTGGAGGGGCCAGCTTGAGTGCTGGGACCTGAGCACTGCGCAGCCTGCATGCTCAGGCCTGCTTGAGAATGTAGGTCGGTGAGAGAGAGTGGCTGATGAATCACAAATCCCAGATGTGGAGCAAATGCCGCAGGCAGCTTTGGGCTGCTCAGCAGCGGGTTTGACCATGCCTGGGGTGGCTGGCAGGCTCAGGCCACTGGCCTGTTCCTAACACAGAGAAAGCCTAAGAACTTTCTCCTCTGTGAGTGTTCCCTCTTTGAAATGTTTCCTAGTTCCACAGAACCACATTTGGGTGAGCAAACGTCTTCTTAGAGCCTGGCTTTACAAGTTGACTTTATGATGCATCTAGGCAGAAGGTGAACCGCCCCAGTCATTAACTCACTTCCCCTTGTGGGTGAATTCCGCAATGAGTCCTTCATCTGAGCCGCAGAGCAAGTTTCTCCAGCACACACAGACCTGTCAGTGTACATTTGGCTGCTCAGATAAATCCTTGGCACCTTAGAGGCTGTCCCTGGTTCACCTCTGAGGCCACGTGCTTTCTCTTGCAGGCGGCTTTACCGGCTTCCTGGAACAGGCCAGGACACAGGGATGATGTTCTGCGGAGAAGGCTGTGCTGTGCCAGGCGGGGCCTAGAACAGACAGCTGGATGCCTAACCTCCAGCATTTCATGGCAGCCAGATGTCTTAATCTGTCCTCTGCGTGTGTCTGTTCTTTTAAATTCCAGCTAACGGCTACATGTTTTAGGTGACTTCTATTACCCTAAAATAGGGATCTGACCATGTCTCCAAAGGAGGGCCCCTGAACCCAAAGCAGTGGGCTGGCTGCCAAGGCTGGCAGAATGAGGCACAGTACTGGAAATAAATGCGGGGTGTTTGCTTACAGGTTGCTCTCCACCACATCATGGGTGAGCCACATGACTTCTCACCCCAGATTCTGTTTTTACCCACTTTCCTGCTCAGAGGCGAGGGTGGGAGGATTGTGTAAAGCTTAAAATATATCCCCAAATTATATCCTTTTGTCTCTTGAGCTATAATGTAGAATAGGGATTCATTCTTTGATGCAGTTGGGAATTATTTTTGACTTGTTCAGTTTCATTCTGTTTTAATTCATACATGGTTGTGGAAAAAGCACTAGGTAAGCGAGTCAGGAGATGGAGGGTCAAGTCTCCGATCTGCTTGTTTGTAGCTGGGATTTGAGGCAAGTCAGTTCACCTCTCCAAGCTTCAGTTTCCTGTTGGCAAAATGGGGTGTAGGTTCCCCAGGAAACCGAGGGAGCGTCTCTTGGACAGGACCAGCTTCTCCGTCTCTGTAGCCCTGGAGTCTGAACCCCTGCCTTTCACTGTTCACCTCCCAGGCTTGTTATGACAGCAAGTTAGATCCCTGGTGAAAGTGCTTTAAAAATTAAAATACGGGCCGGCCGAGTGGTGCGATGGTTAAGAACTCGCTTGGGATGCCAGAGGGCCCCGGTTCGGATCCCACATATGAGGGCCAGTGACACTGCCCTCCACAGCTAAGATGCTGAACAACAGCTCAACCTGGAGCTGGGCTGCTGTGAGTCGCCGGCGACGGCGTGGGCTGCAGTCCCTGTGGCAGCGGGTTGCCATGGGCTACCGTGTGTAGCCAGCAGCCAGCGTGAGCGGCCAGCAGCCGCCGTGAGTGGCCGTCCAGAAGCCGGCGACTGATCTGCCTCACCCTGGAAGAGCGCAATGATGGTGCCAACTTGGGCCAGTGAAGCAACATCCTCCACAACTAGACTGAAGAACAAAACGACAGCAACTTGTCTGTCCCCCTTCCCCCAATTCCCCAGCACTGTTCCCATCCCCCCAATTCACCAATAAAAAAAAAATCTTAAAAAAAAAATTAAAATACTACATTTCTGAGAGGGCTAATTATTACTATACCCCCATGCAAAAAAAAAAAAACCACCCCAAAATGTTTCTCTTCATTTCAGCCTTCCCCACACTCCACTCAGCCTTGTCAGTGGGTAGTGCTTCTTCAATATCTCAGGTCAGTTGCTTCATTCTGGCTTCCCCAGGCTGGACCAGCTCCATCACTCTGCTCACAACACCTTTGTATCTGCCTTTTTCTTTCTTTCTTTTTTTTTTTTTTTAGAGTGTGCCATCAGTTCTTTTATTTTTTATTGTAATAAAATATACATAACATAAATTTTACCATTTTAAGCATTTTGAGGTGTATAGTTCAATGGCATTAAGTTGTTGTATAGACATCACCACCATCCATCTCAGAAGTTTTTTCATCTTACCAAATTGAAACTCTGTCCTTATTAAGCATTAATTCCCCATTATCCCTCCCCACAACCCCTGGCAACCACCAGTCTATTTTCTGTCTCTATGAATTTGACTGCTCTTGGTACTTTATGTAAGTGGAATCAGACGGTATTCATCCTTTTATGTCTGGCTCATTTCACATAGCATAAGGTCTTCAAGGATCTTCCATCTCTGCATCTTTTCAGAGAGGTAAAATTCCCAGAAACTTTTAAGTAATAGATTTTAAAGACCTAACATTTTCTCCCAGAAACTATTGTAAACTGGGGAGAGAAAGGTTGAATGGACATGTCCACTTTTTTGTTTGTGCTGTTGTAGTTGTAAAGTTACAGTTGTAAAATTACAGTTAAAGTTCGTAGGTGCTGTTCATAGCTGTAAAATTACTTTCATAAATAAGAAATAAAATACATTGTGTTTCTGTACTGAGTCTCAGCTGGGCAGGAGCTGAGGGAGACTCTATCTAACATCTGGGTGTGTTGTTGGGCAAGAACTCTTCCTCCCAAGTGTTTAATTGTATCTGATGATTTACCTGGGGATGGAAGAACTGAAAAAGGACAGATACTTCAAGCATGTCCACAAATGGGCTTCAAGCATGTAGTGTAGCAGCTGACCTTTTGGGGGAGTTCTGACTGAAGGCAGGTTTCAGGCAGGCATTTGCGACTCTTGATGGCTAGCTAATTCACTGAAAGGGAAAATGTAGACCGGCACAGTGAGTCAGACCCAGCAGTGGGGCCTGACCACCCATGGGGAGCAGCAATGAGACCCCTGAGCACCTTGGGGGAAAGTGTCAGGTATAAAAATTAGAAGACCTGTTTGACTAAACTTTGTAATGCTTTGGGGTCCAAAGCACACCTGCCAAGGGAAGTGACAGCAGGACACGGGGCCATTCTTCTCTTCCCTGTGGCAATGACTGGGGAGTGAAGTAGTGCTGCTGTGAACATCAGTGGTTCAGCAACCTGGTGTCAGAGAGAGGGTCTCCATCCAGCTCAGCAGAGTCAGTGCAGTGACAGTGGTGGGCTTTTAAAAGTCACTGTGATGATGTAACATGTGTAGGAATCACATATTTCAGGTATGGTAGAGGGTATATTAGCAGCTCTGGTTTGCATGGACAGAGGCTAGAGCTGATTCACATTCACATGTATGAGTAAGTCCCCTTGGAGACTCTTGGAAAATCCTGGGGGAGAACTTTGTAAGAGACTGTAATTCTTGACAGACTGGATAGGGGACCGGGCCAATAGGATTCAGATATCAATGTGAATGTAACCTTAGTTGTACCTATTGGCTGGCGAGGGTCAGCAAGCTTTGGGTTACGTACCTTTTCACTTGTCAATAACACAATTATTATCTGGTTTATTTTGATGACTAATAGTTTATTAATCTCATTTAATTTAAAATGTTTGTTTCAGGCAGAACTACAAATTGCCAATATGTAGGGACTATACACCTCTTATTCTTGGCTTGTTTATGAAACTCAGGGCCTTTGAGAACAGATGAAATAATCATTATTACAGTCTGTTTTTTTGGATTTAGTCATGTTTGGAAAACAAAAAGATGTTGAGAAAACAGGAGGCAAGAGAGCCTTGAAACCTATGGACTATAACTTTTCTGTGTGGAAGTTTGTCAAGTCATTTCTACTTCTGAGTGGTTGCACTATCGGTGGTTTCTACTTCTTCTAATGCTCCATTTATCATTGTCCTAGACTGCCGGAAACTGAAGGGGTGTTTCCTCAGACGTGACAAGTGTTTTTGAGCCATTCTATATTAGTTTCCTTCAGGAATGTGTTTGGGTATTTCTGCATGTTATGTGGGTGGGTATTAACTACTCTTGATCTCAGGAGAAATCTTGAAATGGCTCCATTCAGTCCTATCTGAGGATAGGCACTGGAGGGCAAGACCTATTCATATCCCCGTCTTTTCTTTGGTGGAGCTTAGGAGTGTCCTGAGCCATTGAAAATAGGACTTTTCTTATAAGGTAGACCTCTTGGGCTAAGAAAAATATGGAGGCATGGGTGGGCATTGTTCCTGTTGGATCATGGATGGCTAGATAGTGGCAACTGTTGGTGAGATGCCCTCACCTGAGGACAATGAGTACAGCAAAAGGGATTTACTAGCACAGCTGAATTCTGGGCATTGGCTCAGCTTCCATGTAGTACCCTGGGACTGCCCACCTACAGTTCTCAATTGGGTCCAGGTGAGGCAGCCTCTTGATGCTGACTCTCATCTTTATGTGGCCCCTCCATTCCTGGAGGGTCTACTGACTTCCCTTTTCTTGTCCCTGCACTCTCACCCATGGCGACTCTTGAGCTTGGACAGTCTAGATGTTCATCTGTTCTCTTTTCAAGTTATTTTTTCCCAATGGTTTATTACAGAAATCTTGGAGCATACAAAAAAGATGAAAGGACAGAACTGTGACACTAGCATGTATTTTATCTTGATTAAGCAATTGTAACATTTTGTCACATTAACTTTAATAGAAAGTTTTATATATGAAACACTTCAAAGTAAATTGTAGACATTTTTCTCCTAAACACTTCAGTATTCAGTATGCATCTGCTAAGAATAAGGATATTTTTCTACATAATAATGCCATTATCACACCTAAGAAAATAATTTGCTAATATCATCTAATTTAAATTACAGATTTAATTTTTCCCACTTGTCCCCACTATGAATTTTTAAATTTATACTTTAAAACCAGGATCTAATCAGAATTCATGCATTGCATTTAGTGATATGGTTTTTAATCCCTCTTATTCTAAAACAATTTACCCTCCCCCACATTAAAAGGAAATTACATTGGTGTCTGAGGAGCCAGGCTAGTTGTCATGTAGAATGTCTCACCTTCTGATTTATCTGATTACTTTCTTGTGGTGTCATTTAATTTTTTAAAATAGCGCCCTTGTATTTTCTGTAAACTGGAGATTAATTTGAAAGACTTCGTTATATTTGGTTAACAATTTTGGGAGAGTACTGAAATTTTTTTTTAATTGACAAACATCATGCTCTAATCCCCTAAGGGTTTGCCCTTTGAATTTCAACAATTTCTCTCTCCCTTTTTCTCTCAAAAAGTTTAGCTTGGCAAAGTTTTTGTTTGTTTGTTTGTTTAAAGATTTTATTGGGGGAATTGGGAGAGGGGAACAGTGTTGGGGAATTGGGGAAGAGAACCAGCCAAGTTGTTGTTCTTCAACCTTCGTTGTGGAGGGCGCCAGTCGCCATCTGGCTGCCCGATGGTAGCTCGTGGCCTCTAAGCTCAAGGTGCTGTGTTCAGTCTTAGTTGCGGGTGGGCATAGCCACCGTCCCATGCAGGAGTCGAACCAGCAGCCTTGTCGTTAAGAGCACATGCTCTATCCACTGAGCCATCCTGGCTGCAGCTCACCTCAAGGTGCCGAGTTCAGTCTTAGTTGCGGGTGGGCGTAGCCCACCATCAAACAGGCAAGCTTGTTGTTACACCAGCTGAGCCATCCTGCCACCTGTCGGCAGCTCAGCGACAGTTCAGCTGGGGCACAGCATCACTGGCTCATGTGAGAATTGAACCAGTGGCCCCGTTGCTCAGAGCCCGTGCTCTTAAGCCAACTTTTTACCAACTGAGCCACTCAGCCAGCCTGGCAAAGTTTTTTTTTTTCATATTTATTACTACTGAACTATTTCACCAACCCATTCTGGAACCTTTCTCTTTGTATTCCAGATGTAACAATCCTAACCTTCTCTGTGGCAATGTATAATTTTCACTGGGGAGAAATGGAGTACAGGAAACGCAAAAAGGAAATGCACCTTGATTATGTTTTAAGGATTACTGCACCATGTCTGTAAAGAACATTGTCATCTGCTGTGGAGGACGAAGCTTCTGGAGCTGGTGAGAAGTATGAGGAAGCAGAGGTCATGCCCCCAAAGGTCTTGCTCTATATACCGGGAGGGACACTCTCTACAGAATCCCAGACTTCATTCCTGGGTCTGTATCGTGTGGAAACATGGGATTTGGGTCATTTTTCAACACCATGTACCAAGCATAAGGCTTGTTTTGCAGCCATTCACATTTATTAGCAGTGCCGTCATCGTTAGCATTTTTTTCTATTGACTCAGATATCAGAGATTAGTAGAAGGATAAATTAACTATGAAATTCATCTGGATTCTGAATAGAGTCTTAGAGTCCTCATCCTGTTGTGACTTTTCTAATAGTCTCATGAAATCAGTAGGGAATGGACCATTTGTTTCCAGTTCATAGGGGAAAAAAAGCAATCTTGAACTTTTTCTTTTTTTTTTTTTTTCAGTTTAACAAATGTTTATTGAATCCTTATTGCACACAGGAGCTATATTAGGTTCTGGGAGTACAAAGATATCTTGAACCCATGGGTTGCTTATACTGGAGAAGAAGACACACAAACAGACACTTGCCCTATAGAGCGGCAGAGATAAGCATAAGATGTCAAAGGGTGAAAAATGAAGGGCATATCGCAGCCTTCCTGGAGAAGATAAGGCTGAGCTAAGACTTTAAGGATGTGCAAAAACCAGATGCCAGGTGGTGAGAGAAGCCCTTTTTGGCTTGTTCACTGTGGTATTCTTAGCGTCTAACACATGGTAGACATTCAATACAGTGAATTTATAAAGAAATCTCAGCAGAGGAAACGTTATAAGCACACACACCCAGAAACGTGTGGGAAATGATAAACAGTTCAGAATTGCAAGCAGATTAATCCTTACCCTGTATGGGGTTACAGACTCCTTTGAAAAATTAATGGAAGCTATGGACCTTTTCCCTAGTAAAATAAACAAACAGACGCTCACAATTTTACAGAGAATTTTAGAAGATATAAAGATCCCTGAACCCCATTCACACTATGAATCTTTAAAGTAAGGATTTGGGAGCACTCAGGTTTTAAAAAACATATTTATTCTATTTTGTTTTTTTATAATGCAGGGTAATGACATAATTTAAGATTACTTTGGATGCATTGTGAAGGATTGGTTTAAGGGAGATAACACTGGAGGCAGCGAGTTCATTTAAGAGCTTGCTGAAGTAATCTGGGTGACGTGATTTAGCCTGAACTAAGGGTGTGGTCACAGGGATGGAGAAAAATAATGGGGTCAAGAATGCTTTAAGATGTAAAACTGGCAATTGTTGGTGTTTGATTGGATTTGAGAGGAAGGAATAGGAAGGAGTTAAGGATGACTTAAGTTTTTTGGACGACAGGGTAGATGTGGTGCTATTAACTGAGACAGGAAATGCAGGGAAAGAAGTTTGGGTTAGGAATAGGGTGATGGAAAGTCTGGGGGTGGGAGAAATAAACAGCTCAGGTTTGGTCAATTTGCGGTCATTTGAGGTGACCAGGTGACAGACAAAAGTGAAATGAAGGGAGATGTCATAAACCTCAAAGGAGCAAAGAATCATGGGAAGGTGGTTTTAGAAGCTGAATTGGACAGTGAGAGGGACTGATGCCCACGCCAAGTCTGAGGAATGTGGGATAATGAGGCAGCTTCTCAAGCAAGGGTTGCTGGAGGGGCAATGTCTTCAGGAGGTGCATTGGTTTCCTGGGGCTGTGAAAACAAAGTACCACAAACTGGCTGGCTTAAAGCAACAGGAATTGTCTCACAGTTCTGGAGGCCAGACACCTGAAATCAAGGTGTCAGCAGGGCCATGCTCTCTCTGAACACCTCTGAGGAATCCTTCTGTGCCTCTTCCTGGCTTTTGGTGGTTTGCTGGCAATCTTCAGCATTACTTGGCTTATAGATGCATTACTCCCATCCTCCACCATTACATGGAAATTCTCCTTGTGTCTCTGTCTTCACACGACTGTCTTCTTATAAGGACACCAGTCACATTGGATTAGGGGCCCACCCAGTATGACCTAATTGCATCTGTAATGACCCTATTTCCAAATAAGGTCCCATTCTGAGGCACTGAGGATTAGAACTTCAACATACCTTTTTGAGGGGACAAATTCCACCCATAACAGGCAGGATACAGTTTTTAGCTCACGGAGAAAACAGAAGAATATTCTGCACAATTTGAGGAGTGGGGGTTTTGTTTGCCACAGACCCCAAAAGGTCCAAGTGAAATGGTTGGGAGGGGAATATGGGTTCTGGTCACAGGAGAGGTGAAAGGAAGAACCAACTGACAATCTGGGTGACAAGAGCCATGGAAATGTGAGCCATGGGGAGGTTAGCACGAGGAACCAAATGTGGCTCTGGTTTGAGGGCAGCCATGCCAATCTTGGCCTTGTGGTGGGTCAAAAAGCACTCTCTACTGGGGGAGGGAAGGACTGGGTAGAGAAGGATCCAACGGAATGCTTCTGATGGCTGTTGCCAGGTCAGTTAGCATTTATTGATAGTAATTTGCTGCAGTCACTTGCTTTTAGTAGATTCTCAGTGTTTTCTCCACCATCGTTGAGTTTTCCTAAAAGCTGCCAATATATTGTTCTTTTAATTATTTTCTTCTTACTGCTTCTGGGAGGCACTTCTGTGCTTAGTGTAATTTTTTTTATTTTCTTTGGAATTTTTGTGGTTTCTTCTACTCCCAAAGAGCCTGACAGTAAATTCAATAAATAAATCTGTTATTATTTGAGAAAATTCTCTCGATTTATTCCTTTCTTATTGCCCTTATGAATTCTAAAACAACAGGGTGCAAGGCAAAAGGGTGCAAGGATGTTGCCATGTTGCAAAAACATTCTGAGTATGGGCCGTGGATTGACTGTCCTTCTGGAAAATTCTATTGTTTATACAAGAGACAAAGAAAATGAATGCTCTGGCTCTCGCTATGTGTTTCGCTTGCTTGTACTCTTTATTGTATAATTTCTTAATTACCGCTCCAGCTGCTTTATACCATATTAGATCCATTTTCATGAAGAATTATACAAATACTCTCCAATAGATATAGTTTCATAATAAGAAGCCCTTACTCAGGCATACAAGCTTAAATACCAGTACAGGAAGAAGTGTTCATTAAGGGATGCTGGGAGGCAGTGAGAGAGACCATGCATCTGTTGAGCAGAGTAGTAAGTGGTACACACAGATTTGGAGTTAAGGTTGTTTCTTCTTTGTTGTAACAATTATGGTTTGTTAATTGTGAAAATAGATACACCTTTTTCTATGAAGCTATAAGCACAAAAAACATTTAAGAAGGGATGGTTATACAACTGTGTTTCAGTTCATGTGCACAAACATAGACTTAGGGAGGCTGACTGCCAATTAGAGCAGTGCTTCTCGAACTTTAGTAGGCATACAAAATACCTGGGTGCTATGGACTGGATGTTTTGTGCCCCCCAAATTCATATGTTGAAATCCTAACCCCCAAAGTAATGGTTTTAGAAGGTGGGGCCTTTGGGAGGTGCTTTGGTCATGGGGGTGGAGCCCTCATGTATGGAATTAATGCCCTTATAATAGAGACCCCCCCAGAGCTTCTTAACCCCTTTCAAAATGTGAGGACACAGCAAAACTACAGATGTCTGTGAACCAGGAATCAGGCCCTAAGCAGATAGTGAATCTGCTGGAGCCTTGATCTTGGACTTCCCAGCCTCCAAAATTGTAAGAAATAAATTTCTGTTATTTATAAGCCATCCAGTCTATGGTATTTTATTATAGCAGCCTGAATGGATTAAGACCCTGGGTGGCTATTTAAAATGCAAATTCTGATTTAGTATTTCTGGGGTGGTGCCTGAGATTTACCATTTCTAACAAGCTCCCAGGTGACACTGATGCTGCTGGTCCAGGGACCACATTTGGAGGAACAAAGACTTAGGGAGCCTCTAGAAGTGCTTTGATACCACCATGGTCTGGTCCTCAGCTTTGTAAGCCCGGAGTAGTGTAGTATAAATCTCTCATCTGCACTTTTGAAGTCCAGAAGCTCTGAAAACCAAAAGTATTTTCGTAACTCCTTTCCTTTGGAAGCAAAACCTGAACTCATGTGAGACTATTTACAATCCTAATTTCCTATTTTGTATGACTATTCATGTTTTCATTGTAAAAATACTGATGTATTTAATTATGGGAAGCTGCTTTTGGCTCTGCTGAGGTGTGATGTTATGTGAGGTACATGATCATATTTTAGAATATAAAAAATTCTGAATTCTGAAACACCTCTGACTCAGAGTTTGTGGGCCTGTGGTAATTTTGCTGATGCTGGTCCCATCCATAATCTTTCTTTTCCTTCTGGGAATTGTTCTCAATTTCATAGAGCTGGGCTTGACCCTGTCCTGCTCCCAGCTCTACCCTCCTCTCTGACGAGACAGAGAATTTGATTAGGGTGGATGTCTGACCCAAACTGGGCCAGTCAGATTCCCTTTGTGGGAGTTCAGAATTGGGATTCATATATATGTGACTGTCTTGGTTGCTGGATTGAGGCAGGTGAGGGACAGCTTTCTTCATCTGCATGTCGGAAAAAAAAGTAGAGACAGCTGATCTGCAGAGAGGAAAAAGAAGCAGGTTTAAAGAGGGAAACAGATAAACAGATATGACAGTCAGTGCAGCCTTGCAGTGTGAGACACAGACCCGGTGAGGGCAGAGGCTTCGTTCCTGATCACCTTCTGGTTTCTGCTTCTAGTCCTAACCACCCTTTCTGCCCTTGAGTTCTGTGACATGACCCTACCATCTTACAATAAATTCCTATATTATGTTAGCGCTAGATGAAATGGGTTTCACTGACTTACAACCCAAAGGGCCTTAACTGAGACACTTAACAGAACGTTTTTTTGTGTTTTTTTTTCAGTGTAGTGACAATTTTTAGACTTTAGAGAATGGACAGGCAAATCAAATTCCCAAGAGAATGCTGACTTATTAATTTCTATGGAGAGTAGCTGCCAGTGGGACCAGAATACTGTCACTCACAGATCAGCCTGTTCTCTCCCAGTAGGAAAGTCTACATGGGAAGCCAAATGATAACGAGAATGCAGCCTGATCAGTGCAGACAGAACCAGATAATTAGGGGTTCTGAGCAGGCTGTCTTCATGCAAGGGTGGCTGGAGGCACTTTTCTCTACTTTTAGGACATGCTGAACCTGCCACGTGGTATACATATGTGCATGTGTGAGGGTATGCTTGGAAAAGAGGCCAACTCACTGAAACCAGTTTACCCATAAGCCAAGTCAGCTAATGAGCCATTTACCTAAAATTAGCATTTGCAAAACATTTCAAGCATGATGAAATGTTTTTCACAGCTGTCCGAGTAGTTTCCCCTAAAGTGACTGGTGACTGTTTTATATTTTTGTCCACTGATCTAAGGTACCCCTCCTCACCTTCACCCACCCCCACCCCCAACCCCACCATCTCCAAGAGCCCAAGACTGCAGATTGAGTCTTCAGAGGTGAGCTAGTTAAGACCAGAAATAGTGCCCAGTGGAGAACATGGGTGGAGCAAATCTAAAGTAGAATTTGGGGGTGGGGTGGGGGGATGTTGGAGGGTCTGCTGAAGGCTTGGAGCCAGACACTCCAGGTGACTTGAAACATGAAGACCAAAACAGCAGAAGCAGGATTGTCAACTTGAAATCAAACCAGGAGTCCAGATGGTACAAGAGACAGGATTGAAGGGAGAACACGCTGAAAGCCAGTCAGGAGAATATTAGTTGCATATTTCCATTGCCCATTAACTATCTTATACTTTTCTGTTTCTTTAAAAGTGTAGTATGTTCCTTTCGAAAAATTTTGTGCAATGTTGAATTTGCATAAATCGAGTTGCTCAACTTGGGGTGTTTTATGTATTATTCATCAACTTTATTTTTTTAGCTTCTTCCTGTTGCTGTTGCCTGCTTCTCAGATTTTGTGTGCTAGTTTTCAATAGTAAGCAAATTACCCTAAGTCCAATGTTTATTGCTCTGTAGTGAGGCATTTCTGTGTTGACAGGGACAGAGAACAGATGAGCCATGTTTATCTGAAACATATTTAGCTTGATTGCAATTTTATATTTTGTGACATCTAGATGATGAAGTAATACTAGACTACATATATTATCCCACAGTTATTTTTAAAGCTTCTTTTTACCAAATAAAGTCATTTTTAACCAAATAGTTTGTTTCCACCATAAAAAGGGTATATATTTATATTTGTTTCCTATTGCTGCTGTAACTAATTACAACTTAGTGGGAAAAGACAACACAAGTTTATGATCTTACAGTTCTGGAGATCAGAAGTCCTAAAATTGAGGTCCTAGCAGTGCTGCATTTCTTATGGAAGTTCTAGGGGAAAATCTGTTTCATTGTCTTCCAACTCCTAGAAGCCACCTACATTCCTGGACTCATGGTCCCTTCCTCCATCTTCAAAGCCAGCAGTTCAGCATTTTCAAATCTCTCTCTCTGACTATAAGTCCTGCTTCTGCCATCAGATTGCCTTCTCTCTCTGACCTTCCTGCTGTCTTCTTTTTTAAAAAAGATTTTTTATTGGGGAATTGGGGGATGGGAACAGCGCTGGGGAATTGGGGGAAGGGGAACAGACAAGTTGCTGTCCTTTTGTTNCTCTCTGACCTTCCTGCTGTCTTCTTTTTTAAAAAAGATTTTTTATTGGGGAATTAGGGAATGGGAACAGCGCTGGGGAATTTGGGGAAGGGGAACAGACAAGTTGCTGTCCTTTTGTTCTTCAGTCTAGTTGTGGAGGATGTCTCCTCACTGGCCCAAGTGGGCACCATCATTGCGCTCTTCCCGGGCGAGGCAGATCAGTTGCCGGCTTCCGGACGGCCGCTCACTGCGGCTGCTGGCTGCTCATGCTGGCTGCCGGCCACACACGGCAGCCCATGGCAACCCACTGCCTTAGGGGCTGCAGCCTAAGCCATCGCTGGTGACCCATGGCAGCCCAGTTCCAGGTTGAGCTGTTGTTCAGCATCTTAGCTGTAGAGGGCAGTGTAGAGGGCCCTCATATGTGGGATCCAAACCGGGGCCCTCTGGCATCCCAAGCCAGCTCTTAACCAACGTGCCACTAGGCCGGCCCTCCTGCTGTCTTCTTATAAGGACACTTGTGGTTACATTAGGCTGGGTAATCCAGGATAATCTCTTATTTTGAGATCCTTACTTTAATCATATCTGCAAAGTCCCTTTTATCATGTAAGGTATATATTCACAGGTTCTGGGGATTAGAATATGGGCATCTTTGAGGGGTTTACCATAATACTCATTTATACTACTCGGCCTCCCATAATTCATAAAGCATTAATAAAATATAGTTCAGTAAAATAGAAGAAAAATATAGTTCATGGTTGGGCTACTAAAAGATAAACATAATGAACATTTCCTTCCATCTTAAAAAGTTTGAATAGTTTTTACGTAGTTATAATCATATTGTATATACAATTTGAAACCTGGCTTTTCATTAAATATTATATCATAGTCTGTATCCCATGTTAGTACATAGCCTGAGCAAACATTTTTATTGACTACATAATATTCCATTGAGTGAATATACCATATTTTACTTAAACCTTTTCTTATTTTTGGAAATTTAAATTGTTTTTAACTTTTTAATATTATAAATAACTGTGATGAATATTTTTGCTCATACGGATTTTTGTGTTTGTGTTTTTAAGTTTTTCCTTGGGATTGACTCTCATCTATGGAATTACTTTATCAAAGTCTTTTTACAGCTAATGTTTTTCAAAAGGTTTAAACAAATTTTCAGAACCACAAGGTATTTGTTAGTGCCCATTTTACTACATTCTTACCACCAAATAAAACAATAATCACAATAATATCTTTGCCAATCATGCCGGTGGACTAGATAACTTACTTTTGTTTTAATTTGCATTCATTTGTTTGTAAGAGAGACTGAACATTTTTTCATGGACTTGCTTGCTAGCTATAATTCTTCTTTGATGAATAATTGATTTAGGCCTTTTACTTTTGGGGTGGGGGTCAAAGTATTTTTAAAATCAATTTAAAACCTGTACATTTAAAAAACTTTATTTAGTGTTTGTGGTATTTACTATAATTATTTTCTCTAGTTTCATTTCTACACTTTTTATATGTAGAAATTTTAATTTGTGTATTCTCTAACCAATCCATCTGGTTTTTCCTTCTTTGCTTCTTTAAAAACCCTCCTATTTTAATGGTTAACTACATAGTATATTTAATATTCTTCTAGTTTTTCTTATGGTTTAAAAAATGTCTCTTTAATCCATCTGGAATTTATGTTGGTTTGAAATCCATGGAGAAGACCCGACCACTGCTTAAATTTTACCCAGGGGAGGGGCTGATTTGCACGTCTGAATTCTCTGCTCTGAGCTACCTGTCTTTCCCCTGTTCATTGAAAAGAAATAAGAGGTTATATTCCCCAGACTGTCTTTTCTATCCCTGAGGCCATATTGTAGTTACCAATTTGTATTGTCTCATCCCTTCCCCTTCTCCTTCATCCCCACCACCTCCCAACTAGCAACCCTCAGTTTTTCCTCTGTGTCTCTGAGACTATCTCTGTCCATATCTCCCATCCATTCAGTTCATGTCTTGTTGGGGAGACCACTTCATAGTCGGTGTAGAGGCCTGACCACCGCACTGTATTTCTGAAGCTGATGTTGAATAATATTGTATGTCAACTATAATTATATATACTATATAGTCACGGGACATGGAGTAGAGAGTAGGAATGGAGTCAATGGAATTGTAATAGATTAGCATGATATCGGGGGTGGGAGGGCAGTAGATGGGGGGACGGGGGTTGTTACTTTGTGAGGGTGAAAAGGATATTGCATTGTTCTGTACACCTGAAACTAACAATAAAAAAATTAAAAAAAAAGAAAAGAAAAGAAACAAGAGGTGACAGAAAGGTGTGAAATGCTATGTTGCTTCCCTAGTCACAGAGCGAAAGTTTCCTCTTTTCTGAATATGTCTAACCTTCTCCACATCTTCTCACCTTCTGATTTGTATTTCAGCTTAAAACCAAGACAGAAGTAGCTTTAGACAAATTGGCTTAAATATCTTAAACAGAAAAAAAAAGTCAAACTTTTAAAAAGTGTTGGTAACCATTTTATTAGATGTAAAACACTGTATGTTTGGTAAGTATGAATTCTAAATGAATTGGTTTAAGCAAATTAAGCAACAGCTGACAGTCTTTTCTCTGAGCAATAATGTAGACCAGCCCTGTCCAATGGAAATAAAATGTGAGCCACCTATGGAGTTTTAAGTTTTCTAGTAGTCACATGAAAAGGTAAAAAGTAGTAGGTGAAGTCAACCTAAAGTTAAGTTTTACTTAACTCAATATATACAAAATATTATTATTTCAACACATAATCTAATTTAAAATTATTGAAATAGTTTACATTCTTGTTTTTCATGCTAAGTCTCTGAAGTCCAGTGTTTATGTTCCAACACATCTCAGTCTGGATTAGCCTCATTTCAAGTGCTCAGCAGCCACATGTGGCTAGTGACTGTCCCATTGGATAGAGTAGCTCTAGACAGTGACATATTTTGTCTGCTTGGCTCATTTTTTTTCGTATACTCCATGTTGAACAACCTTTACAAAATGTCTTTTCTAAGGGCCTAATATACTTGATCGGCTTTTTGTATTGTTTGGTTAACAATTGTTTTAAACATAACTCTTCTGAACGGAACTTGTCTGCAGCCATGGTTTATAGACAACCTCTTGGTCACCACTGCAGATGGTTAATAAGTCTCTCTGGTCCCTCTCTCTGTCTCCCTGAGTCTTTCTGCTTCTACTCCTCACCTTTCATTCATCCTCCTCCATTTTCAGAATGAAAATAGCTTTATTACCTTTTTATGATTAAAAAAGTAATAATATATGTTTATTGTAAAAAAAAAGAATCAGTCAGAAGGAAGAAAGTGAAAATTAATTGTAGCTTATCATAGAAAGACAGCCATTTAGTTGCATTGAGGTAGCTCTTTTTTCAGAATTGCAAATATACATTTATGAAAACAGGTACATATTCACAGGTTCTGCAATGTATGCGATTTATGCAATGTGTGCTATTTTACAAATAACATATCATGGATATATTTGTATTAAAATTATGAATTGACCTCATCATTCTTTCTGGCTGTGCAGCATTCCATGTATGTGTTTACCATGCTTTAAATAACGAGCCTCCTATTAGACATCTAGGTCATTTCCAATTTTTCACTCTTACGAGTAGTACATCAACAACCATCCTTATACATACTTCTTTGCATAAGTATCTCATAATTTTCTAAGGATTTCTAAATTAGGTTAAATTTTGATAGACAGGTCTAGATTGTTCTTCAGAAAGCTTATGCAATTTACAGTCCTTACTATAGGGTATGAGAATGTTTGTCATCCTGTATCTTCACACACACTGGGTGTTATCAGTCCTTTCTTTTTTTTCAGTCTTTTTTTTATTTTTTATTTTATTTTATTGTTAGTTTCAGGTGTACAGAACAATGCAGTAGTTATCTTTTTCACCCCTCACAAAGTAACAACCCCCCTCCCCCATCTACTCCCCCCCCCATATCATGCTTATCTATTACAATTCCATTGACCTATTTTTTTTTAAAGATTTTTATTGAGGAATTGGGGGATGGGAACAGCGCTGGGGAATTGGGGGAAGGGGAACAGACAAGTTGCTGTCCTTTTGTTCTT